>NC_044501.1:44681238-44688738 GCF_902362185.1 Chanos chanos | reverse complement strand
ATTATCATATGAATATCACCATCTCACTGCATTGTTCAGCCCAGTGACAGACAGCCGCGTGTCCGACCAGCCCTGTCATGCCAATAAAGCTTTTCCAAATTTGGATAGATGGAGAGAGGGAGATAAGGTGTTAGACGGAAGAGAGGGTAGGGGGAGGGGTGTGAGAGAGAGAGAGAGAGAGAGAGGGAGAGGGGGAGAGAAAGAGAGAGAGAGAGAGAGAGATAGAGCAGCACATGCAAATAAATACATACACTGCACAATATGGCAGCCAGTCACCCGATGATTCATGTGTGCTAAACGACGCCTTTGTCTGCCATGCCACCAAAAACATACCGCCACACACACACACACACAGTTTCAATCCCAGCACATACACAAATCATTACCCAAAATTAAGACCCCATCATATTCAAATATTTATGACTTCTGTGTCACAGGGAAGAAAACTGCATAACGTGTAATGTAAGGGACTGTACGTTAAGAGCGTGTAGGGGGGGGGGACGACAACTGAAAAGTCATTTTTCACTAAAGTTACTTGTCATGTGATTACGGGGTGATGGTACGAAAGCGATGCCTGAAAATATGTAATGTTTAAAGCCGCTGAGAGTCTTTTGGCTGTAGTACTCTGGTGAATTCCCAGCACTGTCGTTCAGAGCGAGCAGCTCGGCACGTGAGGTTGTGTGCAAAGACACTGTTAAGTCAGGTTTGCGGTGTCTTTCTAGCACGTTTAGAACTGATAGGACCGCCGGGGGGCGGTTTACGTCGAGCTACAAACTTTAGTGAGCAAAACTGAATTTGTTAATTTGGACCAAACTAGAAAATACAGGATACTGAATGTAAATTACGGATCATCTTCTTCCTGACGTTTTAGTATTACAAACACCTGCAAGTGCCTGCGGAGCTCAGCTACTTGAAGACTGAAATTCTCTAAATGGATTCTTTTTAACAGTGTAGTGATTTAACGTAACCAGGGGCTCCGCTGAGAATCACGTCGAGACGTTAAAGCACTGATGCCCTTGGAAATACTTACACAAATGAGTTGATCTGTGATGTGGTTCTTTATATGGAACAAAAGAGAAAGAATGAGAGAGAGAGAGAGAGAGAGAGGGGAAGAGAGCGAGAGAGAAGGCTTCAAACTGTGGATTTATTTATGATCTAGCACAGGTAGGGGTATGTGTGTGTGTGTGTGTGTGTGTGTGTGACACAGAGATAGTGAAAGAGAGGCTTTGCAGGTGTTTAACTTGGCATCTGTTCAGATGATATGTGCATCTGATAAGCCTTAACACAGAATGGAATATAACTGCATTCTTGTTTTGGTTGATTTAGGGTGAATGAGTGCGTGTTTGTCTTTAGAACAGTACATTTATTGGGTGTTCGTTTGTCTGTGGTACTATAATTTTGTGTGTGTGCGTGTGCGTGTGCACACGTGTGTATCTAACTACAGGCTTGTGGTTTTTCACTTGTGGTCACACAACAAACGTCCACACAGACAAGATTCATTTCCTGTTCCTAACCTTCTCCTGAACTCTCTTAACTTTCCCTCTCTGTCTCTTTCTAACATTAACAAACACACGCACGCACGCACGCGCGCACACACACACACACACACACACACACACACACACACACACACTGTCTGAATCTCTTACTGTTGACTTCGACTGTCTTTTCTGACCGCGTCTTAGAGGAGACCCTTGCTATTCCTCTCTTTCTTTTCTTTTTTTTTTTTCCTCTCCCTCACACGATATCACTCTCTCCCATGATGCCTGAGGCTGTTTATCTCATTTTCACTCTCTCACACTCCTCTTTGCCACTTCCTGCTGCTTCCTTTCAACAAGCACCACTCTCCGTACGGAGACTAACGACGCGGCTACGATAGTTAGAGGGGAAATTACTCACGTTTAGTGTAATAAAGCCAAGTATCAGACTAGTGTGGTTGAATGTGCCACTGTGATGTTTCTTTCAGAGTAGATGTCATCAGCCCAAACCCAAAGATAAAACAGTGGCCCTTAATCCCGTTTTTTTTTTTGTTGTTGTTGTATGTTTGTCTTTCTTTTTTTTTTTTTTTTTTGCCTTGAGGATGTTTGCCGTTGTTTCATGGAGTGAAAATCGTCCTCAGAGTAAACGTGCCCTTGAGGCGGACAGATTTTAGGACTATGAAGGTCAAGACTTGGAATGTGGTGAAGAACTGGACGTGGTTGTACATTTCTAATTATGATTTGGAAGTGAGACATTTTGTTAACGGTCAATCTGTTCTCTGTACAACTTTAGCTTAATGAGGCTCAAAACTGAATATGGAACAGACAGAGGTTATGCGGAGCTTGCAACAGAGCGCAAGATACCAAAAGCATAAGTTACACACACACACACCCACTGAGTCACTAACACAGCAAAGAGAAGATCAGCGAATGCTCTTCCTCTCAGAATGAGACTACGAAGACTAAGGGTGGTAGAGAGAGGAAGAGCAACAAGTGTACAGATGTGTTAGGTGAAGAATCTATAAAAAAAAAAAAAAGAGAAACGGTCGTGTTAATGAGTGAGACTGAATTCGTGCAGATGAAACCTGTTTAGTCTGCTGTGCAATTACAAGTCTTGCTTACTGATAAATTAAACTGCGCCAAAAATAAAGTTAAAAAAAAACAACAAAAAAAAACCAAACAAACAAACAACAACAACCAAAAAAAAAAAAAACACCTTGAAACGTGGCATCTTTTGCAGTCGGCTAACATTTGGCTCTATTTGACTGATAGAATTTCCATACAAGACGTAAAAATAGATCAAAGAGTGAATTGCCGGTTTCTGAGAAACATACATTTAAACACTCATATACGCCCAGATAGAGAACCAGGTCATATGATAATTATAGCATATAGCACTCTCTCTGCGCACGCACAAACACACACACACACACACACACACCCCCACACACACACACATTCCTCTCAGTTGCTTTCCGCAAGGAAAGTTGTTTGTATACTTTCATTTTTAACAGAATTAAGGTGTTTGCGTCAAACAACGGTTCAATCACAGAATGTAAAAACTGAAATGATGTCACACCCAACATAAAGCAGGTTTGCCTGTTTTTTTTTTTTTTTGTTTGTTTTTTTTTCTTTTCCCTTGATCGCTTCCACCTAATGCTTGCTTTATGCCATTCAACGGCACTATGAGGCAGTTACGCTAAATTACATGTTATTGAGAGTTAGGTTTGCAGTTGTACCTCTATATATAACTACACTAAGTGATACTATGTTAGGCAACCAAACAATCTCCGGTAATTTGCCACACAGGCTGTCACCTAGGACCAATATCTCAGTACAAAGGAGAGTTTAATTTAAAATCCTCCAACACCGTTTCACACTAAACATTCAGGAGAGGCAGCGAGAATAAAAGCGCGGGGTTGTAATGTAAACCGTGGCCGCACGTCTACCTAACGCGCTGCTAAGCAAACACCTGTACGCCACTATCTGATTGACTGAGCTTAACATCAGTTGGGACCGTCAGTCATTTTTCACTGTCGGATTCCTAACAGGTTCTGACTGACCACCTGTTCCTATTCACCAACATGTAGTAACAGAATTTAACCACAAGCGCCTCAGAGTTAACTAATATTGGTTCAAACTTCGTATCTGGCATTGAGCACAACCACACCACTCCACAAAGGCTTATTTAATACAGTATGAACACTGTGTGAGGAAAAATAGAAACACTGCATCTGTGTATCAACAGCAGGCGTTTAGTGTCTGTTATTTCTCTAACTGTGCAGTGTAATATCAAATACTTTCGCTGAAGTTAAACAATACAGTCTAGCTCTGTAGTTAATGTGTAAAAATCTGCTTACTAGGGGACAGAACATAATATGCAGTCATTACAAATATTATAAGTATTTTGAAAAAGGTGGAGCCTGTCTGTGAGGTGTGTTTACACTGCCTGTGTCTTTCAGCTACAACTGAGGGTAAAGCACCCAATTAAAGCAATCAGCACTTTGGATCAGGAACGGTTTGCCTTTGACAACAGCCAGTGACACCTGCAAAAGACAAACAAACAAACAAACAAACAAACAGACCAAACAAACATAAACAAAACCCCTAAACTTCTTTTGCTTTATGTAGTTAATTCGAGTCTGTGCAGTGAATCAAACACTAACTACAGATGAAATGAGTCTTATTCTTCTCCGTGAAAACGTTTATTATTGTGCACTCAAAATGCACTCAAACACTGCCCATGCACTGCGCAGGTTAATTCTTTGACGCTGGTGGTAGTGTTTTTCTCCTACTAAAGTAGACTAGCCTATAGGAGTGTCTAACATTCCACTGTCTCGACTGTGCCAAATCGAGTGACGAAAATGCAAGTGGAAACATACAAACGTATGGAAATATAACATAGTTGCAAAACATGTTGGCTACCTTGTCTATTTTTTCTCTGGTTTACAATTTATCTCTATTCTGTGTGGAGAAAAAAAGGGAAAAGTCAAAATTGTAAACTTTCTTGTAGGTTTCGTATATTTGGGGACGTGTATCCAAACGACAGATGACACGTCTGCTTCTTATCTCGAGAGGAATTTCCTCCTCGCCCCTGTGATGTACGTCAATAACGTGCAACCATTTTCAGTCGCTTTCTCCCCTTCTCTCTCGCGGCCATCTCAATTAAAAAGCCACATTAATGAAATAAATAATTGCCCACAAACAAACGCAAGAACGAGCGCCCAGAAAACGTCCAAAAATCGAGATCAACATTAAACATACTTTAAAACAGAAACACAGTAGATGATAAACGTATACAAACGTTGCATTTTTGATCAAATATTATTAAACATCGTCATGATGTTCCGTTTTTGAGCGATAGGGTAGTGGTGACGGGATGGTGTCTCTCTTTCCCTGCTCCATTTTCTTCCTGATTTTCTTTTAACAAAAGATGAAGGGAGGGGAGAGGACACGAGTGTGCGAAGAGGGAGCAGCACAGAAAGTGCCATCATGGGTTTCATCTTGAATTTCACTGCCAATCTCGCCACCATCACAAAAAAAAAAAAAAAACTACACCCATGCCCGTCCCCGTATGCATCTGCACATTCGTAACTTAAGCGTTTGGTTTTTTACGTAGAGTAAACCTACGGCCGCTTAACTTAATTTGTGACATATGTGGATGTCAGACTGGTGATCATGATTATGTAGTTCTTAATCTATTTTTAGACTACTTATGACAAAAATCAGTCGCCCAGTAGCCCGAAGTAGGCTGATTACGAGAGCTACTAGTCGGCTACTCCGAAAAGGTGACGTTAGGACAACTAGACCGGTTGTAATAGTGGGGACGTAATTGTAGGTGGTAGTAGTAGCTGTTCTAATTTGATAATAGTCATTTTCGACTCAAGTTCAAAGTGACGCACAAGCATCAGCTCGCTTCGCAGAAACTCAGGTTCTCACAAGCAGCACGTCTCTCACAAAAGACTTAGCAAAGCTCGTTTCGAGAGTCAGGATGTGCCCACGTTAGGCTTACCGCATCGGAGGTATACTTGTGTCAAGATTTACTTGACTTTGATAGATTACTTCGGTCGTGATTGAAATGCGTCTTCGTGTTTACGAAACACAAAGTAAAGGGGATAGTTATAATAACTGCTGCTATTCGGATGAGAAAAGTGCCTTTTCTGCTAAGTTCTGTCGTATGTTTTCGTTTGATTCACTAGCTACAGCGCTGAGTGCAGTATGTAACTATCAACGTATGCAACATTTACATGCGCGTACAAATAAGTTCACTTATACTAGTTTGCCATTTTTCACTGTATAACGATTAAATATAACTTTTAAAAAGTTCCTGGACCATTAAATATACCTTGTACTTCCCATCGTTCACTCCGGGACACTTTGTTGTACTTACAGGTCATATAGCGAAATTGATAACAGCAGCGTGAGGTAAATGTTAGCCGTTTTGTAACTAGACTCTAAATCATTTAGGCCCAAAAAATAAAGTTTCAACATCTCCCATGCTCCGGTTTCTCATCATTGCCTTGCGCACACCATACACCGTCTGGTGTTCGGACACGCGCACATACACCGGCATCATACATGACACATACAAAAGTGCAGAAGTGCGCGAGGTTACATGTATGCTTGCACGCAGCAGCAATGCATGACCCGCCAATCAATCCGGCCATCCGCACATCAGCCGATTGCAACAAATACGAACAGAAGAGGTAAAACGAGACAAGTACGGTATGCATTCAGAGGCCATTACGATAGGTTTTCATCACCCTGATTAGCAAAAAAAGTCGTCGTCGGATATTTGTTGTTTATAAAGACAACATCAATTACTGTTTAATTTGGGAAATCTACTACCGGATCGCTGTCCACTATGATTCTAAATCATCCTTCATAAAGGTGCACATGATCATAAATTAACGAATTATTTTAAATTAACAAGATATTTTCTGATGAAAGTAAGGCTCAATGTACTTACGGGAGAGGCGGCGAGGAGATTAATGACAAGACACGTCATGATTACGTTTCACTTGAATTAAATACATTACGAGTTAGGAAAAAAATGGAAATCGGGGTAGTTGTATACAAGCATACGGCGTTTCCCCCTCCCATGCCCACTCTCTCTCTCTCCTCCTCCCCTCTTCTCTCGCACGTCTCTCTCACATTTTTTCAAAGATCCATTTATTGTGCAGTCGTGAGTGAGTGAGTGAGTGAATGAGAGAATGAGAGAGCGAGAGAGCGATGAGAGAGAGAGAAAGAAAGAGAGAGAGAGAGAGAGAGAGAGAGAGACTGAGGCTGCTGTAGGTTGCAAATGTAATTATAATCTCACGGGCACCATTTTAAAACATTCCAACAAGCGGGGTAGCGCTCTATCCCCGAAGCTCTCACGGCGGCCGATCTGTAGATAGCCAGGATGGGCTTTTGCAGCAAATAGTAAACGTAGCCTATATATCAACCATTTCGGGAATACAATCATTTAAACGGGACTGAAATAGGATTTATAGGCGCGATTATAACATGTTGATGGATTAAATGGGAATTTATTGCAAAATTGTCAGATTGGGATAACTTTCTCCTCCGCCTTTCTAGTCAACTTAATTTTCATATGTATCCACAGAAATAAGGGGTACGGTTTCTGAAGATTTCCGTTTATGTTAGGGTTTACAGACAACTTTAAAACAACTAGTTTTCTTTCAACAAAAATACTTTATCTGTTAACAGAACATGGACACATGTTGTGTAGTAACCGAGGAGAGTAGAAAAGTTTTCGCCGGAAGTTTAGTGGAAAAGTTTTTCTGGGGGGTTTTGAACAGCTTTTCACAAGCACATGCTGAAGAGCGACGGACTCACGCCCACGTGGGGCTGCGCAGGTGCACTACTTCCAACTGGCCTGCGCGGGCCCATATTCTCCAAGAGCGGGATTCTATTATTAAAAAAAAAAAAGTTGTAAACATTGAGATTGATGTCTTCAGAAACATTTCCAATGATAGAGAATATCGTATCAGAGAGAAGTAACTTAAAATAACAGTAT
>NC_044501.1:44538738-44666238 GCF_902362185.1 Chanos chanos | reverse complement strand
GTGTGTGTGTGTGTGTGTGTGTGTGTGTGTGTGTGTATGTATGTGTGTGTGTGTATGTGTGTGTGTGTGTGTATATGTGTGTGTATGTGTGTGTGTGTGTGTGTGTGTGTGTGTGTGTGTGTGTGTGTGTGTGTGTGGAGAAAGTGATGAGGAACAAGAGAAAGAGTGATGAGGGAGGGGACAAAGAAAGCAGAGAGGTCAGTATCGTATTACCGTTAAAACATCCATACATGTCATATGTTGCAGTAATATCATGCAGATTGACATGTTTACATCCTGTATCCGCTTCTCACCTTATCCAGCTTATCGACCAGTGAGGCCAGTCTGCCCAGTGCGTCCAGGTCACGGCCTCTTTGGTTAGACACGCGGACCAGACTATGAAGAGCGTCGTCAACGCTGTCATAGAGGTTAGAGGTCGATGCCAAGGCAGCCCTAAGAGAGACAGGGTTTCTCATGTGACTTGATCAATTCTCCTGTGATATTTTTAAATGCATAGTTCTATACAGCATTTCATAAGATCAGAAATCAAATACAAACGGACAGTTCCTTAGCCTGTACCGTCTCCTTGTGTAGAGCCATGAAAACCTACATTCTCAAAAATATTCTACTTTCTAATGGGTGCTAGTAAAAACTACTAGTTTAATTCAAATAAACTGTATTGAATTCCGCTGATACCTGCAGTCTGGTGACTTGTGAGCTAATCTGGATGCGCCATTGGTCAGCCCTGCCAGCCAAGCCCCGCCTCTCTGCTGGAGCTCTGTCAGCCGTTGATCAGCCAAGACGCTCGTCATCAGTTGTCTGTGTTTGTCAACGCTGAGGGTGACATTCTTAGGTGTGGGAAGACAACAGAATGGTCATAACTTTATTACCATGTCAATATCGTTATAGCATAATTCTTCTTCTTCTTCTTCTTCTTTTTATTTCGATTGTTATTGTTACTATTTTTGTTACTATTCTATTATCTAAAGCTTCTGTAGCTGATGTGTCAAAATCCGGTCCTGGAGGACCAGGGTCCTAGCGGTTTTTGTTTTCACCTCTTAGTTGCCTGTTGATTTTCACCATGAGAACAGGTGTGCACACTCTTCAGCCAATCAGAAATTGTATTTAGTTGGTCGACAGGAAAAACAGCAGGGCCGTGGCCAACCAGGACTGGATTTTGACACCTTTGTTTTAAAGCTGTCCAGATAAGTGACAAGATTTGTGAGACCCACAGTATGTATTTAGAGAAAAAATGTACCTTAATACAGTCAGGTAGTGGTTCTGTCTCCATAGACTGCAGTGCATGTCCTATCAGAGAGAGGGCGCTCTCGCATCGCTCAGTCAATTGTTCCAAACTCTACAGGGAAAAGAAGGAGAGCCCCTCATGATCAGTGACAGCTGTTTAATTATGTGTCTTTAATGTCAGTGTTCATTGGTTGGTTTCATATTAATGCGACCCAATTATGTTTTAACACTGAAAGCTCTCTTTGTGTGGGAAGATTCTGTTGCTATGTGCGTTGAGTTTATGCAGAGAACAGTTTTAGGGCCAAGTGGGGCTTTGAATTTGGCTTAAATTCATCAAAAAGAAATTTAAAGAACTCTGTTTACTCTCGTCTACATATAATTAGTCACTGGCGACACTGTTTCAACGTCCCTATTTCAGTTTAAAGTATTAGCAATGACACGCACAAAACGAAAAAAGGTGAAAAAGTGAATAAATGCCAGTGCATTTATATTTTATTTTATGGAATATTTACTTTCAGATTATTTCAGTGAGACTCAGTGAATGTGGGTGTTGTCTTGCGCGGTCACACAGGATGGCTAGTCATCTAGATATCATAAAGCCAAAAGAGGCTGTCATGCAAGGTTCTGTGTGAGAAAATACGAGGAATTTGAGGGCATGTGAGGTTTGGGTCGGGGGGGAAAGTAAACATTAGTAACCAACCAAAGAGCTACTTTCCAAACTTCCCTCCTTTTTCAGCTCTATTTCGGAGGCTCTGACTCCTAAACGCAACTTTATGAGAGCTTGGATAAGTTACAGAACAAGACATTAAATATCCTTGAGAAATTCTCACCAGCCTGAATACCAGCCAATCAGAATGAGAGTGATCGAAGTCTCCGCCCATCTCCGGGGTTAACTGCTGCCTATCCACAAACTGCTGCAGGACCCCCGTACCTCGAACCGTGTGCACCTGCAAACAGACAAAAGCAGGGGGGAGGGGAACACAGACAAGGCAGAAAAGTGAGTAATCTTTCGGTATCGCTCATGACGGTAAGCGTCTAATTTAAACAACAGCAAACAGAGTCTGACAGAGTCCCACAGGAAAAGACCTAAATGGGTCTTTGGGGACGGAGCCAACAGAGAGAATAAACAAATGAACAGCTCATAGTCTTTTCGTTGGGAGACATAATATATCCCATTGTGAAGTAACGTAGCATAATTCAATAGTACACGATGAAATGTAGTGCCATGTATTGAGTTTTGTCTGTACAGATAATCGAATGCATCTCGGTACTTTATTGTGATAAAGTACTGCGGCGTAGTGAAGCGAAACGGTGATATACTGCTGTCTCGTGTTCTGTTGTTTTGTGTAGTGTTTTGTTGTTTTTGTGTGGTGTCTTGTGCAGTGAAGTCCAGTTGTTTAATGAGATTTCATGTTTTATGTGATGTGCCTTGTGTTTTGTGTGGTGTTTTGTTGTTTTCGTGTGGTGCTTTGTTGTTTTTGTGTGGTGTTTTGTACAGTGAAGTCCAGTTGTTTAATGTGTTTTATGTGATGTACCTTGTGTTTTGTTGTTTTGTGTGGTGTTTTGTCATTTTGTGTGGTGTTTTGTACAGTGAAGTCCAGTTGTTTGATGTGTTTTATGTGATGTACCTCGTGTTGTGGTGCTTTGTTGTTTTGTGTGGTGCTTTGTTGTTTTTGTGTGGTGTTTTGTACAGTGAAGTCCAGTTGTTTGATGTGTTTTATGTGATGTACCTCGATGCCATCCAGGCTGGGCTGAGACAACTCCTGCTGCTCCTCAGTCAGGATGAGTACAGAGCCAAGACCAACGGGACACTGAGTCTGTTCAACACAAACACACACACACACACACACACCCATGCACCCGTGCACACACACACACACAGGCACACACACACCCATGCACACGCCCACACACCCATGCATGCACACAGATATATCACACGTTTGCACACACAGAAATAATGAATACTTGTTGTGTAGGCCCTTGATCACCAACATAAACACACCCAGTGACAAAAAATAAAACTGAACAGTAAAGGACGCCCCACACACACACACACACACACACACACACACACAAGGGGACATGCATACGCTGCCCCACCTTGAAGAGTCTTAGGGCAGAGAGACAGAGCTCAGAGGGCGGAGTCTGTCTGCTGTCCACTATTACAGTCAGTCCTTTCTCTCTGGCAGCTGGTCTGTCAAAACATGATGTCACACATTCAGCGCACAGCCTTACACAGACTCCCCCTTCACTAGACCGCGTTTCACTTAGGCCCCCAAGTTACTACAAGTTCTATTGTGAGATAAGCTTATTGTGCTGCCTGTTTTGAAAGGACACTGTGTGTTGCCGAGACTGTGGTCAGACTGACTGAGTGACTGACTGTTGCCATGGCGTCATGTTGTAGAGCCTGACCCTGACAAAAGAAACCGATTACCGTGTGATTCTGTAGTAGCAGGACAACACGCGAGCCATTTCGTCGACACGGTAACCCTCCTCTGAGACATGGGCTTCTGTGACAACCAGCCCACGCCCTAGTCTGTCCACGGTACCTTTAATGAAAGAGAGAAAGAGAGAGAGAGAGAGAGAGAGAGAGGGAGGGAGCACAAAAGAAAAAGATGAGTAAAGACAAAACAGAAGTGAAAAGTTGAAGCAAGCTCCGCAGAATGAAAGAATGGTCGAGAAAGATGCCCGTCCAGGTTTTGAATTGATATAAATCAATGTTGTGCAAGCAGAAGTACAAGCATAATTGTGTTTCCGTGAGGAATTTGTCATTGTTCCTGGACAGGATACTGTTTGTATTCTTTGAGATCATCCTCAAGCCAAGAAAAAGAACAAAACATTGTCAGCGCAGAAAACTACCTGTCAGCATCAGTTTTCCTGATTGGAGGAGTTCCTGATCTAAATCTCTTAGTAAGGGCGGAGTTTCGGCAGTTTGTCCATCTGATTGGCCGGTAGTTGCTACTGGCAACGCCTCTTCTGGCAGTTTTTCTGGTATGGACATGCTTCTTTGGCACTCAGTTTCGGCAGGAATGTCAGATTGAAGTTCTTTTTCTGAATGGCAAAAGGCAGTCTATTATTTTTTTTTTTATTATCGCTTTTTAATACACATGACGTGAGCGTAATATTTCAATATTTCTTAGAAGCTGTGTTAATTCAGTCATAAAATATATTTTCTTGTCTCAGGGCAACATACATGCATATATACATACTCATGAAAATGGATGTTAAACCTATCATTCATTCCTTGCTGGATCACACAGCATACGGTACCATCAACAATGTGTATCCGTCCATTAATAAAATTCAGCTTTAGACATTAGTCTGTCAAGCCTTTGCTTTCATCAATGCTCAAACAGAAAAAAAAAACAAAAAACCAATAAGTAAAAATAGCATGGGAGAAGCTTTTAAGTAACGCTTTAAGCTGTTAATAGGAGAAAATAGGAGAAAATGAACCTCCACTTAATTTCTTTGGCTTATCCTTCGCCTCTCTGTCATTGGCTACAGCACATTCTTTATTAGCCCCTGAGACTTGCTGTTTTGGCTCCAACTGGTTGTCTTGGATGACTGGCAGTTGGAGGGTGGCGGATGAAGTGGTGCCAGACTGGGATGTTTTGCTTGGGGATTTTGAGGTGGGGTGGTCACCTTTCACTCTCTGGGTCAGGCGGCCACCAGATTTGCCCTTTCCTTTGCCTCCTTTAACCTTTCTCTTCCTCCTGGGGTTAATAAGAAGCATCGTAGGCTTAGCTTGGATCAAAGATTTTCTCTGACTCAGATGACAGATTGATAGCTCAAACTATGACTCTACTGCCAAGACAGCTGGCCACACAAGACAGCTTGTTTATCTTTGCATAAAAAAAAAAATTGAAATTTCTGGTTGCTCTGTGAGCAGAAATAAAGAATCAGGAATGTAGTACAGCATGTTTGTGTCATAATAATAAAAAACAACCCATGTTCATGCAACTTTTACACCGCAACAGTCGTAGATCAAATCGAAAGCATGACTTCATCACAACAATTTTGGCGCTTGCAAAAAAAAAAAAAGTGATTGTTAAAGTGTAAGTTCAAACTCCTTCGATGAAAGTATGTTGTGTCCTACCTAGGGGCTCTGAATCCTCCGGTTTTCACCTCTTTTCCTCTGGGACACACACGTTCCTCCTGCTTCCCAGCATGCCTTTCTTCCACAGGATTTTCCGTACCTGATTTTGGGAGGGTTTTCTCCGGTTTTCTGTACTCTTTAGAGTCCTCTGTATAAGCTTCAGCTCCGTTATGACCATTAACACATGAGTTTGACTCATTTTTTTTAACGCTAGAGTCTGTCAAAGATTTACTCCTCGTTTCAGATCCTACGGCCAATTGGCTTGCGGCATTGTCCTCACTACCAGAAATATCAGCCAGTGGGATCTTAGCATTGGCTGTATTATCCATTGGCGTTGCAGCATGATCAGAACTACTTGAAGAATCAGCCAACAACCTATCAGCATCACTGAAAACCTTGTCTTGATGAGATCCCTGATCTGATTGGCCTTCTGCGTGTTCCCCTTTGTGATGGGCCAAGTCATCAGCTTCCTTTCCACCAGAACTCTGCCTACTTTCAGAACCTTTCCCTCTCTGACTTTCTTCCCAAGGAAGTGTGCAGCCAGCCCCATCCCTCTCCTTACCCACCCCAGGTCTCCGCTCCTTGGCTGGACCTTCCAAATAGAGTCCCTGGGTATCCAGGCTTGCCCTGTTCCCTTCATCAGAGTCCTGGAGGGAAGAAGGGTACGACCGTCTCTCCCTTCCCAGATCGATAACCCTGGGAGGAGGCCGAGAGTTCCCCCAGTCTCTTCGCGCTGGAGCTCCAGGTTCCCTTCCCATGTGGTTGCTGTCTCTCCGGACTAAGAAGCCCACCCTGCTCCCTCCGTCAGAGCGGCCGACGCCCCATGCCTTCCCGCGGCGTATCCGGATGGCCTTACTCCTCCGGCACAGCGGAAGGGTCTTGGTCTTGCAGATGCCGTGCATCTCCAGGTAACGCTGTTTGGTGTCTGTGCCTCCATCGGGACCTCCGCGAGGTTCCAGGAGCTCAACGTAGTCCCCTGCGCCTTCGGTTGAGAGGCGCTCCTCGCTGCTCCTCCTCCTCTGATGCGGGAGGCCCGATTCCACCTCGTCGCCGTCGGGAGGAAGGTCATCCTCCTCATCCCAAGACCAGGAGTCCAGCTCTCCGGAGGATGAGCCCCAGCCCAGACCCCCACCTGTGGGGGAAAGGTCACCAGGGAGGTCTGAAGCAGGGGTTCCTAGCGGTCCAAGGTCGTCTGTGGGATTATGGATGAATTTGGGGTAGACCACCTCTGCCCACGGCAACCGGACCACCCCGTCACATGTGCTAACCAGACACGTGTCCAACCCTCCTGCACCTCCTATAGAGAGAGAGAGAGAAGACGCATCATAATGCAGTGTTGAAATGAATTTTTTTTTTCCCTTGTAGCTCAACCATGGCTTGTGCTCTCTCACCTTCTCTCTTGCAACCACGCTCTTTGTTAATGCAGTGTAGCCACTCAGCAGTGAACACCAGGGGGTGCTGTGACTCCGGCACCAAGACTTCTTGCACGTTTCGGCCCCCGGGGGCCAAACATTTGAGGGCCAGTCGGGGACAGCGTGTAGAGAAGGGCACCACCTGCAGGTAAAAGTCAGTACTGTGCAGCAGCCTCCAGTCTAGAGTAGAGAGCTGAACAACCACCTTTTCCCCTAAACACAGCGGCCAGCCAGAGTGCAGGAACAAGCAGCCCAGGTACTGTGACTGTATGATGGAAAGACAGAGAGACAGAGGGGGAGAGAGAGAGAGAGGGTGGGGGAATGAATAGAGTGAGTGAGAGAGAGAGAGAGGGGGGTGGGAGAGAGGGACAGAGGGGGAGAGAGAGAGAGAGAGGGTGGGGGAATGGATAGAGCAACAGCGAGAGAGAGGGGGAGAAAGAGAGAGACAGAGGGGGAGAGAGAGAGAGAGAGAGAGAGAGAGAGAGAGAGAGAGAGGGAGAAAGAGAGAGGGGGAGAGAGAGAGGGAGAGAGAGAGAGAGAGAGAGAGGGAGAAAGAGAGAGACAGAGGGGGAGAGAGAGAGGGAGAAAGAGAGAGACAGAGGGGGAGAGAGAGAGGGAGAGAGAGAGAGAGGGGGAGAGAGAGAGGGAGAGAGAGAGGGAGAGAGAGGGGGAGAAAGAGAGAGACAGAGGGGGAGAGAGAGAGGGAGAGAGAGAGAGAGGGTGGCAAAATGGATAGAGCGAGAGAGAGAGAGAGAGAGGAAGATCAGTCAAAATCAGAAGCTGATGTAACATCCAAAGTAAACCTCAGGTCAGGAATCTATAAAGTAACACAACCAAGCAGCTCAGAGCACAACACCATGATCTTTACCTACTGCTTTTCAAACTACCATTCCAAATGTATCCGCAAACAGCTCTTTTAACCTACTGCCAGAAATAAGAGTTTGTCTGTTCTTGCCGTTCCTCTCTGTATGTCTGGTTCTCTGCAATCTTTCCCTCTGAGAAAGCTTACACAACTCTTCTATCTATAAAAGAATACTGTCTTACCCAGATTCGAGAGCTGAGAAACTAAACTCTTGTCAGATTTGCCAAGCTATTTTCACTCTTCAATTACCCAATGAGGTGTGCTCCTTCCCCCTCTGTCCCTCCCCCTTCGCTGCCAATCTAACACAGAGCTCACAAGACTATTATCAAATTATATTCAGGAATCAACGCCCCACCTCTGTCGGAATAGTCTTTCTTTCTTTCTTTCTTTCTTTCTTTCTTTCTTTCTTTCTTTCTTTCTTTCTTTCTTTCTTTCTTTCCCTGACTGTTCATAGGCTTCCACACCCTTTCTTTCAAGTTCTGTTATAGTCAGCGCAGCAATTTTGTGAGGTACAAAAATATCTGCAGCATGAACATAAAGATATAATTGACACTCTCTCTGTCTGGAATCTTACTCTCTCTCCTAAGTGTTATTACGTTTTTCGATATTCCCTGTTCTCACGATCTTCCGTTTGGTGAGTCAAAAAACTCACACCCTCGCTTTCTTGACTTGTCTCCCTCTGTTTCCACCTCTCTCCCACACTTCATCCATCCATCTCTCTCTCTTTCTCCCTCTCTCTCTCTCTCTATTTCTCTCTCTTTTTCAATGTGCTCTTGTGTTCTGTCTTACTCTCCCTCCCCCTCTATTGCTCAATCAATCCTCTATATAACCCTAAACCTGCCCCCCCCTCCTTACATTTCTCCTGCTCCCATGAAAGTAGGAGCCATGCTCTCTGACTGCTCCTCCCTCTCTCTCACTCTATTTCTCCCTCCTCTCCTCTCCTCTCCTCTTCCAGTCCGGCAGAGTCCCATATGGAAAGAATTATTGTCATGACTCATACTCCCAGCGCCAGTAAGCTTCATCCAGCGACAGTGAAAACACAGCCGCCTGAGAATGTGAATGCGCGCATGTGAGAGAGGATCACAGCGCTTTTGTGTATGCATGTGTGCATGTGTTTCTGAATGCGTGTGGGGGAGAGAGTGTGAGTGTGTGTATCTGTGTATGTGTACGTGTGCGTGTGCATGTGTGTGCGTCTTTCTGAGTGTGTGTGCGTGTGTGTGGGAGAGCGTGTGTGTATGCAAACATGTGCAGGACTGCATGTGAAAAAGTCAGAGACAGAATGTGTGACTACGGGAAAATGAGATTAAGGGCATGAAGGTATGAATGTGTGTGTGTTTGAGAGAGAGAGAGAGAGAGAGAGAGAGTGCTGAGTTATTATATTACTCCCGTTCAGCGGCTCAGTGACTGAATACTTACACAAGCGTGCTGCTGTAGTCTGTGAAGGAGATTCTTGGCAGGGATAAAGTAATCCAGCAGATACCTCAAACTGTCATGCTGGTAGGTTGACTCCAGTACAGAAAATACCTATCAGAAAATGCACACGTGCACACACACACATACACATAGACAGACATACACGCGTAGACTTTAACACACAGCTCAACCCACAGTCAGCAGCGTTTCACGTGCTCTGAAACGGAAGCCGACATAAAGGCAGTGAAGGTGTGAGAATAACAGAATGGATAACTGTCCACCTGAGAGAGGAGAGGAGGGGCGGTGCTCTCAAACGGAGGATAGAGGGATGAGAGAGCCCCCTGCACACAGTCCTCCACTGCCTCCGAGCCCTGCTACAGACAGAGGGAGAAAAAAGTCAGGGAAAATCCAAAAAAGAAAAAAAAAAAAAAAAGAAAATCCCACACACACACACATATATATATAAATATATATGTTTATGTGTGTGTGTGTGTGTGAGAGTGTGTGTGTGTGTGTGTGTGTGTGTGGTGTATATACATACACACACACACACACACACACATATATTTGTTAAAGGCACTGTAAATGCGGCAACATGTGTGTCTGTGTGTGTGGTTGTGTTTGTGAGACAGAGAGAGAAAGAGACAAGAGTGGATCCATATCTGTAAGCTGAGTGCATGCTATGCAGTGATGATAACCAAATGTATAAGACAGCCGGCTTGTTTCACTCTCACTCAGACATAACTTCCTGTTTTAGTTCCTGTTTCCTATCACTGCCAAATAACACAGTACAATTGTCCAAATGCTCCTGCAGTGGGCCTAAATGTTGACCCATGTGAGAATTCCTTTCCAGAACTCTCCTAAAGTCTACTATAACTTGTAACTTTGAGTAGTGACCAGAGAAACAGTGAGGGAAAGCCCTTAACACGCAAAACACACAGTGTTTATTTTTCTGCAGTGTTGTCGGCATAGCAACTCACAATGTTTTTTTTTTTTCTTCCCCTCGTTCCTACGCATTCACTATTTCTCCATTTCTCTGGCTACCTCTTTCTGCCTCTCCTTCTTTCTGTCCTTCTCTTTCTCTCTCTCTCTCTCTCTCTCTCTCTCATTCTTTTTTCTCTACCTCTCGCAGTGTCATCTGACAGCAATTACACTAAAACGTCTTCATACTTAAAAACAGACCGTGTTTCCAAAGTTCTGCAACAGCCAAAGAAGAGAGAAAAAAAATGGTAAGAAAAGAAAAGGAAAAAAGAGAAAAGAATATGTGGAAAAAGCGAGGGATGGCTGGGGAAAGTGGGCCAGGAAGGGGGTTTCTATGAAAGACCGAAAAAAAAAAGTGTAGGAAGAATTGAGGGGAGCAAGAGGAAAGAAAAACAAACTGAGAAAGAAAATGGCAGGAAAGAAAGTGAAAAAAGAGGTGGTGGGGTTGAAAAGAGAACGAAAAGAAGAATAAAAAAAGGGGGGGGGGGGTGGACTTATGTGTTTGAGCTGACGGAGAGAAAGACTTGGCGCGTCAGCACGGGCGACACGAACGGAGGGATGAACATGAAAAAGTGAAACCGCCAAGCTAGGCCCCTGCACAGAGCTGCAGACCGACCGCAGAGTTAAACTCATCTGAAACACGTCACGACCAAATATTTACCCGTCAAATCAGTCGCCGGACAACGCTAAACGCAGGTTATTGTGTCACACAAGAAAACAACAACGTGTAATACACAGTGTTTAAAACGATAACGTAAAAAACATTACCGCACAGACAATGGATGCCAAATGAATGATGTACTTCCGCATGTATGCATGCATGTATGTATGTATGTATGCATGTATGTATGTATGTATGTATGCCTGATCATTACGTTCCTACGAACACACACTTATTAGAGCACGTGTGTACGCCTCGTCGCTACTCATCCTTCTAGTTTACGTCTGACAGATGTCTTCAGCGGGTGGCGACACGCCAAACTGACACGACAGCAGATGCAAAATAGTGATTACATCGTCATCGTCATCATCATCATCATCATCATCATCGTTAACTGTGTCACTGTGAATGAGACCACACCGATCACTGGGAGGAGGTTCTGATTGTTTTTGCAATATGTTCGAGTTTCTATAAGGAAATGGATCCGAAAACCAACTCAAACCCTTTTCATTTTCATTAAGGTGAATAAATGAGATTGCACAATGCCGTGATACTGCGAAGCTTGCGTCTGATTTGGAAATAGGTGAAAAAGGGGCAGTAAACTAACAAAAGGTTAGTGTACCCCCACCCCATCCAAAAAAACATTACAGTGATATCGAGTGATAGTACTGATACATTAATTGGCTATACAAGGATTTGAACAGCTACCTTGTACAGATTTTAGAGAAGGGTGTTACCGTGACATAGTTACTGCGGCATTTTTCACCACAGTCTAAGTATGTAATAGTGTGTTAGGAGAGCCCCTCTCACTCACTGAATGTAGACGGTGTTTTTTACTCTGATGTGGGAGACAGCCTGAGATTCCAGACAATACACTCACGAGCATTTGATGATAAGGATCTTCTTAAGGATCTTAAATCGGAAGCTCCACAGACCGAAGACTGGTCCCTTTGACTACTGGTTTTGGGCCTCACCCCTTGTTCACGGCTTCGGACAACTGAGTCATCAAACAGAGGCTCTGTTTGGTCATCAGAGCTCCTTAACTCAATAAAACCCTATTACCCACCCACCCACCCATTACGTTTGAGTCTCACTCCATCAGAACTTACATTGTACTTGCTTTGAACTACAGTCAAAGGCTTCGAGCTGTCTGGCACGGTTTTGAAAGACGTTATCTCAGTCGTGGTCCTCCGAACTTCGATTTAAAACGCTCAAGTTCAAACCGAAGCATGAACGCGATTCTTTGAACTTGCCAAATTCTGATAGTTCAATGGATTTTTTTTTTTTTTGGTGAATGAACCTAGAATTTGGAGCTTAGATTATTTAGTCTCGACATCACGTCCGATGAAAAAGTCCATTTCAGATCTTTGGTGTCTCACAAAGAAACTACGCCAAGAATTTGAGCTTCCCATTGGCCTTGTGTAACTCTAGCTCACATGGTGCTTCTAGATTTTACACTGTTACTCAGACACAGCCAGTCACAGGCCAGTAACTATCCACACGTCCCATTCAGACAGAGGCCTGGATTCAAACAATGAGATTCACACAGCAATGCACTTTTGAAACGCCTCTGTTTTTCACTCACAGTAAGCACAATACCCAGAGTGACGAATGATTCCAATCGTGTTTACTCTAAAGACCTGACATCAGTTTGGTAAGGTGAATCATTCTGGAGTGAACGCAAACGTGACCGAAAGCAGTTCAGTGTCTGGAGCGTTTTGCCTGTTTGTATCCCAGACTGACTGTCCAAACAGTTAATCCGGTGAATGCAGAAATATGACTGATTTGTACATTCACGACCCGTGTCTATTCTATAAAATTTGCCTAATGGCTTATTCTGTAAACGCGCTTATTGATGGCAGAGAAAATGATTACTTCCAGCACAGCTCATCGTTATAATCCAGTTGCTATGAATTATTACACAAATTATACTAGCAATAGTAAGGCATTCAAGTGATCTAAATTCCAGCAACAACGTTGGTAATAAGAATTCATTAAGTTACCCGCCTCTGCTATTCTAATTTTAATGTAAAACACATTTCATAATGAAAGAGATGAATCCTCTGAATCTTAACACCGAAACAGGCTACAAACCTTTGAGTGTTAAACCCACTTAGTTTGCAGTGATATAAAATGAAATGAATATTGTGGAATTTAAAAAAAAATCCTCAATAAAGTCTGTTTTAACTACGAACCATTTTAAAATAGCATGAAGTCTTCCTGATAAATATCAGTGATAAAATTTGCTCTTGTGCCACGTAAAGTTACCAATAAACAGTATTAGCATATTGTTATGTCTGTCTGTGTATTGTTAAGTTATATTGTAAGAATATTAGAGTATGATACAGCATGGTGTGTGTGTGTGTGTGTGCGTGTGTGTCTTTGCACGTGTACGTACATCGCACGCTATACGGCCTTGATTTTCTTGGCTCATAAAATACCTGTAATATGATCACTGATTGGTTGAAGTGATTTATTTAGCAAAGTAATAAATAAGGTTGGTGAATGTAGCGTGACGAGCTTGTGTGCTTTGCAGTCAGTAACACACACACACATACACACACACACACACACACAGAACAGACAGGGGCTTTCTGCAGAGGCCATGGATATGTCACTCTTCCTTTCCACTTCCTTTCTTTCTCTCTGGACTCTAACACGCAGCCTCCAACGGAAGAGGCAGAGTTAGCCATTCAAGCAGATGTTGGCTGACAGAGAGAGAGAGAGAGGGAGAGAGAGAGAGAGAGAGAGAGAGAGAGAGAGAGAGAGAGTGTGTACACATATAAAGACAGACAGTGAGAAGAAAAAGAAAATGTGTGCGTGTGTGAAAGAGAGAGAGAGAGAGAGAGAGACTATGGGGAACACGGGAAATAATGATAGAAACCAGATGCTGATTGCAGAGAGAGAGGAAGAGAGAGAGAGAGAGAGAGAGAGAGAGAGAGAGAGAGAGAGAAAGAGAGAGAGATGCTTCTTCCCAGCCCCCTTTGCGATTTTTCCCAACAGACTTAAAATAACATAATTTCAAACAGAAAAGACAACCATTTATACCCATTCCCCAAGAGTTTCGGTTCCTCTCTGCCCCCATACTGAGCAACAGGGATCTTTCCCCTACTCATCTGTCTCCGCCGGGTTTTCCAATAATGTAAGACAGGGTCTACGCAGTCACCAGAGTAATACTGAGAGAACTGTGCACAGGGTGAGATTTTAAATGTAGTTGTGTTTTAATCTGTCAAACAGCAACAGGTGAATGAATGTTTATCCAGATGTCATATGATTATGATGCATAACAGGGTGTGTATGCAGGCACTGGCCTGGAACATGTATTCAGTCGCTCCATGTTTTTCCAGTGTACACTGGACAGTGTGAAGGCCAGACTCGTCTAGTGGTTTGTGTGTGTGTGTGTGTGTGTGTGTGAGTGTGTATCTTTATTCCTCTCTATTCTTTTCAACCCTGTTCCTTCCTGCTCTCTCTCTCTCTGTCTATCTCTGACTGTCTTTCTCCAGTTCTCTTTTCAATCTGTTTCTTCCTTTATTTCAGTCCAATACGGAAAATGCAGCATCATCCAAACCACCAACATGACTCTCCAAGCCTCCCAAAATAAAACAGGTCTCTCTCTCTTTCCCTCACACACACACACACACACACACACGCACACTCACCCTCTCTCTAATTCCCTCCCTTTTCTCTCTCCATCTCTTACTGCCAAACTACTCCACCCTGTCCCACACACCAAATGTTGGAAGAGAACTAAAAAGACTCATTTCGTCTGGCTGTCTGTAGACAAACCAGGAGCACATATCTCTGTCTGACAGTTGGTCTGTCTCTCCCGTGCTGATGTGACAAGCAGATAGCTAAATTACTGTCCTTCTTTTCTCTCTTTATGACGGTTTGCACCCATATGGGCAGACAAGGTTAGTTTTACAACTTCTGTACCCCAAAGTACTAATGGTTTCCAGACTAGCTACTGGAAAGAGTACAGTGAATAATCCAATCGAATTCCCACTCGCCATTCAGCTCTTGACTAGTGCCAAAACTGAACTCAATACAAGGCGTTCTGCCATCAAGGCAATACTTTAGCATTGTATTTTAAGTTCGTATGTTAGAAGATATTTCCATTTGTTTCTGTCAGATTTCAGAGTGGATACGACAGCGTCTATCAGATTCAAGTTGTGTGGCCCGTTCTGAAAAGTCTATTGATCGAACAGACAAAAATCCTCTTGGCAAAAACAAAAGTGTTTTGATGCCTTTTGTGAGAGCGAAAATTGCCAACTTAAGCAAAATGACTTGAACGCTAGGCTGCTAAACTACTTAAGAGTAGTCTTCTTCGGACATTCGCCTCTATATAAATTTAAGCAAGGAGGGGAAATCCCCAACTCCGTACTCACCTAACTCTTCGCTGCGAGTAGTAATAAGGAGATAAGAATTCACTGCACATCTTGGATGAAATTATCGCTCTGCTATCAATTACTGCTTACATTCTAAACAGATAGACTAATCTAGCTACCGCTTTGTGATAAGTAATGAACCTTGTCCATAACAGCACTACAAGCAATTTACTCCAGGAAAGCTCATTTTAAACTAAGTGTCAGTCTGTTGAGACAGGAAACTCTTGACGATTACGGCATTCCAGAGGGGCTTACCATGACTCAAATCCGATGCGTAGATCCTACATTGTCCTCTGTTCTTGCCTGTTCCGTTCAGACTCGTCTCTTCTCTTGAAAAAAACACATGTTCCTCTCGACGAGCAGTTGTGACAATATGTCTCAGTGGTCACGATTCAAGATTCGGTGAGACAAAGTGTTTTTTAGTGACATTATAACGGTTCCTTACTCGCTCGCTCTCTCTCCGCGCCTGAACCGCTATATCCCAGTGAGCGAGAGCTGAGAGAGAAAGAAGCATTTCTTTCCTTGTAGTCTAATGTCAGTCCCGTACCCCTCCCTCTGGTCTGCTTAACAAGAGCACTACAGTCCCACTCATAACCGACGTTGCACTCAAAGTTTCCGCTTTTTTTCCCCTCCTGCATAAAGAATAAACAATGAAACAGTGCAGCTGTCTCTAAGTTTAACTACCTAAGGCATAGATTTCATGGAATAAATTCTACTAAATGAAATACTGATTTTTTGCCCCAACATTTCTGACTGAAAGTTTTGGTAATAACCAACTACTGAGCCTATGAAAGTCTAGACGCCCCTATTTCACAGGACTGCATGCATGTTTATCCACCCCCCCCCCCCAAAAAAAAACATACAAACAAATAAACAAACAAAGAACGCGTCTATGTGGTTTGATTCATTACTTGTTATTGCATACGATTTGCGGAAGCAAACAACAAATTGTGTTTCTGGGTACAAATTCAAATTACAACAGACATTTTTCAGACCAGTTCACATTTATGACATTGTTGTGTGCTTTATTGGGAATCGGACAGGTTTAAATTTTATTCATATTAAGACCACACATAACATTCGCGATAATTACTTACTAATTACTATTAACTTACTAATTAATTACCTAGATACATATTTTGATAGTTGCAAAAAACCATGATAATTAAACCGTGACAAAGGTTTGACCGCATTTTATCTATGTCTTTATTGTTATTATCGCCCCCACCCCCCGCCCCAATCGTTATCAATGTTGCGCAGAAAACCGCCCTTTGGCGTTGCTGATATTGTACAATGGCGCCCTCTGGTGTTCAAATCCCACGTTCACATTACGCGCTACATTTAAAAGAGAGGAATAATCTGTTTTATCAAATGTCAGGTCGATTTGACTCATCCTCTGACAACTGCTTGTTTACTGTACATTCTTCCTTTTCCTTAGCACTGTAATTTCATTCAGTACTTTTTTGAGCTGCGTTCCAAAGCGCTAACCTTCTCTCCCAGATCTGGCAAAAACTTTACAACAACGCAATTAACATTATTAATGACAAATTCAAATGGGATCCGGCACACATTCACAAACCGCTGTAAAAATAAACTTAACCATTTGAATGTTTGTGTGAATGTTTTCTTCCTGTGCTACGTTTATTTATTTATTTGTTTGTTTGGCTTCCATAGCTCCCAGTTCTTTCAGCACTTTAGACAGGCAGCGCACATTAGACAGGCAGCGCTCACCTGTGCCCACAGTGATGTCAGTCAGCCGGGTCTGGGCCAGATCACCGAACTCTGAGTCGCTCCCCCTGACGCTGTGTGTCTCTGAGAGACGAACCGAGCAGCAGAGCCGATGCAATGTCTTAATTTCTTTTTAACCAAGGTTCAGATTCACTTTGACAAACGGTGGAAATAGGGGTGTAGGCTATCACTGGTCATAGGAGGACGCGGCATCGTGAACCATCTGGAAGAACGGATCCAACAGATCCCAGGACTGACAACATCGATCCCAGTTCAGAAGAGTGCGATCTCTCTGAATGGGAAAATGCCGCGAGACCGGAATCGACATCATTTCAGATGTATCTATGATTGCATATCATTTTAGATGAAATGCATAGAATTTCTATGAGGCAATGATCGTAGAATATCTCTTGTCATAAAAATGTCTGTCTGAATGTTCTTCACTCAATTATTATGTATTATCAGTTCTTGTTGCTATGTACAGTAACTCTGTCAGACGCCATGTACTGAGACGGTTTTCCATCTTTGTGGCCTATCAGCTGTGTGCCGGCACAGGACCTCAGGGAGTTAAATTCTTCGTTAATTATGTTATTATGAGTATTAAGTAACAAATGTAACAAAATCATCATCATCATCGTCATCGTCATTATTATTATTGTTGTTGTTGTTATATGTAACTATATTGTATATATTATGTAAGTAACCAAGTCATCAAGTCAGTACAGTTTGTCTTTAAAATTATGTTCTTTATAACTTTATAATCAAACTATGCCAAGATATTGTACTATACTGGTGGTAATGTATTAACCGTTCAGGACTTGCAGTCTTTTCAGGACAGAGTTTGTTCCATAAAACAAATTACAAGTTGTTTGTTTTCATTGGTTTGGCCAAAGATCCTATCAAACCTAACTCATGAGAGGAAAGTCCCTCCTCTAAAATAACTTTGTTATCTATATTGTGATAAAAGTTATCTATACTGTGAGAAACTTTAAAGAATCACGTATTTGTGCAAATATGGTCAGGTATTTATTGTACAACTGAAATTGTTTCTGGAAGTACCTTTTATGATCATAATCACTGTTTTTTCTTTTCTTTCTTTCTTTCTTTTTTTTTTTTTTTTTTGTCCCGTGATGTTTTACAATGGGTCAACAACACTGTATGGCTCCCTCTTGTGGAGGAAATTTAGATCAGTTTTGATGCTGGTACTGTGTGACCCTATGCAAACTGTTTCTTTTAGTAAGGTGAACCTGAAAACAAATGAGGAACACTCATAACTCAGAATGATTGATTACCTAAAAACAGACAAAAAATCACAAAGGTGATGATATGTAACTTTAAAGAGTATAAGTGAATGAAAGTACACGTGAGTACACGAGAGCCACTGAAATGGTCTAAGACAAAATTAATGGTGTGATACGAGAGAATCTCTGCACTCAGTGGAATTCACCAGCTGCAAGGCCCTGTGAGGAAATAAAGAAATATCAGCCAACTGACCAACCAAGCAAGCAACAAAACAACTGTAACCCACTAACTAACCAACCAACCAACCAACCAACCAACCATCCAAACAAACAAACAACAAAATAACCAACCAGCCAACCAAGCAAGCAAGCAGGGAGGCAAGTAACAACACAACTCTAACCCACTAACTAACCAGCCAACCAACCAACCTACCAAATGAAGAAACAAACAAATGAATAAACAATCAGACGGTCAGACAGACAGACAGACAAACAGACAATGCCACAACCCGATGACAAGGTTCCTCCCTCTGGACAATTCATATGTTGTCAGACACACCTGAAGAGAGGGCGATGCAGAGACACTCTCTGTGTGAAATCACTCTGACCTGTGTTCACAACAGATGAACGGTAATGAGTAATCACAACGGCAGTGGCACACTCTTTCTTTTTTTTTTTTTTAACACATACAGTGTAAGCCTCGAGGTAATACACTGTACTGCAGGAAAAAAGCTCTGTTTTAACAGAATTCATCTTGCATCAGTATAAAGTCATTATTACCCATTTAATTTCATTATCCATGTTCACCTCTTAATGACAAACTGATATTATATGATGGTTTGGCTTATCCATCACACCGGAATCTCAGCAAACAGGATGGACAGGAGAGAGAGAGAGAGAGAGAGGGAGAGAGAGAGACTATGGGAAACACAGTGAATAATGATAGGAACAAACTGTTGATGGGAGACAGTGTGGGAGAGAGAGACACAGAGAGAGAGAGACAGAGAGAGAGAAGAGTAGGTGGGTGTGGATTAAACTGAAGACTGTGGTAGAAAAACTCACGACACACAAGTTCACCCATCTGCCTGTCGAGCAAGGCCCGTCCAGGTAAGTCTGTAAAGCAAGGCCCATCCAGGATCTGCCTGTCGAGCAAGGCCCGTCCAGGTAAGTCTGTCGAGCAAGGCCCGTCCAGGTAAGTCTGTCGAGCGAGGCCCGTCCAGGTAAGTCTGTCGAGCAAGGCCCGTCCAGGTAAGTCTGTCGAGCAAGGCCCGTCCAGGATCTGCCTGTCGAGCAAGGCCCGTCCAGGTAAGTCTGTCGAGCAAGGCCCGTCCAGGTAAGTCTGTCGAGCAAGACCCGTCCAGGTAAGTCTGTCGAGCAAGGCCCATCCAGGTAAGTCTGGCCCTCACATCCAGAGCTCTTTCTGTGCTTTATCCAAATCTTAATTCTATTAGTTTTTGTACCCTGTTACTGCGTAGATCATACAATTTTGCATATGCATCTGACCTCAAAAGGACCTCTGGACACAATGATTTGAAAAGGATTTGGCTACATTTGTCTTTTGTGACAATATTTTAATACGTCAGTCTGGCAAAGTAAACACTTCTAATCAAGGATTAGTGGGGGGGGGGGGGGGGGGGTGTAAATCTATGCTTCTTTACTTTATAGATTTACACCTATAAATGATATTAGCTTCCATGCGCCCGCAGGCAAATCACACAGGCGGTTTACCTCCATGGGGCTGTTTAAGTCACCATTCAACGTATTCACAGGTACACATTTTGAAAGATACTCTGTTAAGTTTTACACACATTGTGTTGATGTGAGTATCATTTTTATCGCCTTTAAATCAGAAATTGCAACAGAAATTGAAGGAAGGGATATAGCATTTACAAGGCATTCTCAACATCCTATACACATCTTCTCAAACCTTCTCTCTCAGCACCCCCTCCTTCTCTCTCTGCCCTATAATCTGTTCCCAGTGTTAATGAGATTATGAAGCCTCTCAAAATTTTGCTGCTTCTATTAATTTCTGTAATTCTTTTTCTGCTTTCTCTTGTTACGTGATAAAAGTAGGGGGTTATATTTAGATGATCCATCCCAGTCTTTAACCGGAGGGTATCTGAGGACACGTGACGCATCGGGGTATGTTATTCTACGTTTACGTTTGCAATGTAAATATTCCGTGCGCAAAGCTTTCTGGGTACCAGAAAACGGATGAAAGCAAATCGTCTTTGAGTTTTTGCTTATGCAAAGCACTCGGCGACGTTCCCCCGAGATAAGACCAACCGCGGGTGACACGTACGGAATGATGGTAACATAGTCGTACATTCATTGCGAGTCACTGAGACCGCACATCTCAGAACAGATCAACCAATGTAACGGCCAAGCTGCTGGCGATAATGTGCAGAACACGAAAACGATACGCCAAAAGAATTTATGCTTACAGAGTCCGTAGAATGGAGCACTACTAAGGACGCATGAGGAAAAACCCTCCACAATGTTGTATGTTTGTGCGTTTTTATCTGTTATGCTGTTCTGAGTGGTGTGAGTTGGAGCGTGTGTTGCATGGGTACTGTAAGCTCTGCGTGCGCTGTTATCAGTTTTTGCAAAGGTGATTTGCGTAGTCCTAACATCGTGTTTTGTCTGTCATTCTGCAGGTGCTGTAAAGAACAATACAAACGTGTGTGGAATAGCGAAAAGTGACTGATTGACCACTGAGACCACGGCTTTGACTGTGAAAGCCTGTTTTCTGTAAATTCCAGGTCTCAAAATCTATTTCGTCACGTTTGTTTCAAATGGTTCTAGCAGATAGTCTATTGGAGCCATGACGTTTTTGATATTTTCTGTTTATCCTCAGTTTTGTGAACTGAAGAGGTGCAACCAAATGAGTTTTCCTGATTCCCAGACAGTGTGTTGTTCCTAATCAGGCAGCCAGCCATTGTCTGAGAGAACGCTTTAAAAACAACAATCTGTTCGCGTTCATTTGTTTATGGTCCCGGAAATGACACAGTCTTTTCTCACTTGATTGTACTTCCAATATGAAACCTGTCTGTTGCATGAAACCTTGTGTCATGTGGTGAAAGGTTCAGCTTGATGACAGCTTAATACATGTTCATTTGGAGTAATGTTTGTTGGGACAATAAGGACAGCAGCTGCAACTGCGACTCTGAAATAAACATAAGCAAATCTTCATCATTTTTTTTTTTGACTGTGTCTGTGTTATTGTACATTTTTGTATTGTGTTATATAAATACTACATATCGGATGAAAAGGGACGATAAATTTCTCCTCTTAAGAAAATAAAAACAGATACAGTCAATGAGAGTGGAGCTGAAATCCCATCAGAATGTGAATGATCCTGCAGTGAAGGAGGCCATCTTCCAGCAGGTGAGTGTCTCTCTCTCTCTGATGGAGCAGCTCACCCACAACACACACACACACACACACAGCCCTCTCCTCATTAGAGCAGGAAGAACTGCACTTCTCTCATTCACACACATGTAGAGAAAGACTATCAGAGAGTGAGAGTAGGGGTTCCTACAGTATTCGGTCATAAAAGACAGATGCTGTTTTTCAGATTCAACAGAAACCAGAAACTGGAGGAACAGGGGGTGGTGTAAAGTTCTCAAGTTTGCCAAAGTGAAGAGCCATATGGAGAGAGGGAGAGAGAAAAAAAAGAGAGCGAGAGAGAGAGAGAAAGAATGAATCAGTGACAGAATGATTCCGAATGAGGGAATGACAGGCAACAGATGGCTGCTCTGGTTCTGTAGAACCTCATTTCCCATAATCACCAGCAGCTGTTGTCTCTTATTCCTTGTTACCAGGACCAAGAAAAGCAAGATGAACTAGACGAGGAGCTCAGATCAGTCAAAGACCCAGTTTCTTGTTCGCACCCTCCCTCTGCTGCTTCACGTTTATGCACACAGAGGAAGAGATTTCCTGCACCAGCTCCTCTCTGTGCTGCTGTGCCCACACAAAACGTGTACATAAATAAGATACAGTAATGTAAACCATTCTCCTTTGTGAGTGTGTTTTGTGCTGCCTTTTTTTTCACACCCTAGTACTTTATCTTGCAAATGTGGGTGTCCATTCACACAGGGTCAGACTCTTTCCATGAGGCAAATGAGCATTTGTTTTAAAGTCAAGAATAAAGGGCTTATGTTCTTTCTGTCACGTTCTGTCACGTCCTAAGCGTGATATTATTTCGTGGTTTTGAATGTAGAGGAACATTTAAGTAACTTCAGGCGTGATGGCAGGATCGCTTTCTGATCCATGTGTTTTGCATGAAGGAATCTGAATATGTCTAAAACACTACAAATGAACACAATAAAAGAGAAAAATGTAACATAGAGAGTATAAGTTTAAATCTCTGAATACAAACAACTGTTAAGTGCATCGTTTGTGTGCGTGCGTACAATTTGTTTGTGTGTGTACAATTAACGCACAATTTGATACACTTAAAATGAACATCACGAATGAGTGTGTGACATGGAAACGTCACACAATTTCAGGCTAATGTTTATATTTACTAGGGCGCTGCACTCTAACTGACAGCTGGAACCGTCTCACGCTCTCAGTCTGCTAATTAGCCAAACCGACTTTTAAACACATAGAACTTCTGTATCCTGACGACTTTTTTAAACGATCATGTATTTATAGGCCTATATATATATATTTTAAAGCATTATTCATTGAATTCACACGCACACGCACACACACACAAATCATGATTAAATCAAAATTAAAATGATGCTAAATCCTATTTAAAAACAAACAAATGAACAAAAAAAGTAGTCAGAAACACAAGGCTTAACTCTAAGATCCTATGTACTTTAGGGGGTTTGCTGTTTCATTTGTCTGTTGATGTTGTTTGTTTTACATTTTGAATGGACATGGATGGGAGGAGAGAGCAGGGAAATGGGTTAAGTGTTTCACACGAACAAGGTGTGATGCAGAACAGACAACTTGCTTATGACAAAGCAGGACTACTGGTTGGGAAGGAACCACCAAGTCACTTAGGAGAGGGGAAGGTGAGGATCAGCTCTAGTCAGTCAACACAAATATATAAGATATTGTAGTATTTGTATTCTGTTGTGTATTGGTATTTATTTATCTGGTATATATATGGTATACCCATATATATATATACACACACTTTTTTTCTAGGAAATTATTTGGGAGGTAATTCTGGATAGATCAAATATAAAACTGTATAACTGTGTAATCTTGTGCAGACATGCACAAATGCAAATTACGCGCAATTCTGTAAAAAGAATTAAGTTATAGTGTGTTTTACATACATTCATAATACAGAAATTGTTTGTAAAAGTTGTGTGTGCGTACGTGTAGCAATATTTGTGAAATTATTATAATTATTTTTTAAAAAGCCCTTTAAATGCATAATAGAGTCGTTTTTATAAACCTGACGTAAGTGAAATACATAATTCCTCTGGGTTAAAATTTTTACTTGTCAGTTGTCATTTTATTTATTTATTTTATTCATGTATTTTTTGTTTGTTTCTTTGTTTCGTTTTGTTTTGTTTTATACAAATGATCTGTGGTATTACACAGACAGCACAAACGTGATTATTCTTGTTGTGTAAATGTGGCTTTGTAGAAACCCCCAAGCCAAAGTGAAGACATGCCACTCATCCTACTGCTCATTGGTAAGTGAGAGATGTGCTTAGAACAATGTGTGTGTGTGTGTGTGTGTGTGTGTGCGTGCGCGCGCTTGTGCGTGCGCATCTGTATGTGTGCGTGTGTGTGCATACCAGCATGGTGTTTTATTTATTTGTTTCATATTTTGCATTATATATTTTAAATATGTTTCATACATCATATTTTTTATATTATGTATTCCGTTTTAACAAATCGGCACGTCAACATTCTATTTCATTATGTTTGCAGGTGTGTATGTGTGCGTGTGTGTGTGTGTGTGTGTGTGCATGTGTGTGTGTGTGCCATGTTACATGTGTTTGCATGTCTGTGTACATACAAGATGTGACTGATATTGAGTAACTGATATCAAAACCGATATTGAAACAAAAACCTAGTTTATCACACAATAACACTCACCTTCTTTCATAGCTCATGGCCTCTCTTCTGCGTCATCTCATCAGTATCACGTTATAAACGAGTTAAAAACCTGGAATGACGCACAGAAATACTGCAGGGAGCATTACGTGGACCTGGCTACCATTGAAAACATGGATGAAATGAAAAAGTTACTGAACCTCATGGAGAACACGACTAAAGCGTGGATAGGTCTGCAGAGAGGAACCGTGGAGAGATGGCTGTGGTCTCTGGCTGGCAGGGCTTTCTACAGAGAAGGAGAGGCTGAGTACAGAAACTGGGGCAATGGTCAGCCAGACAACAGTGGGGGTAATGAACCGTGGGGAGAGATGAACGACGCTGGGCAGTTCAATGACATCACGGAGAATTTTCAAACGAAACCCGTTTGCTACGACGGTCAGATGCTTTTTTCCCCCTTTCTTCTTAACCCTTCTTTGGTGGCACATATGTTCATTGGTTTGGTCTGTATCGGAAACATTAAAACCATATAACATAGAATAGTGGATCAGCTATTTATGGCTGCGTTTTTTTTTTTTTTTGTGGCTTTAATGAATAGTAAAATCTAATAAACAAAATATGTGTCCAAATAGAGAGACAGACAGACAGGCAGACAGACAGACAGGCAGACAGAGAAAAGGGAAACCTATGTTCACTGTTCTGAACTTGAAAACGTTCATTTTCATTGCTTGACAGGACCAACTCAGCAATTCATTCTCATAGACACTGCAATGACTTGGCCTGAGGCTCAGAGATACTGCAGAGAACATCACACAGACCTGGCCAGTGTGAGAAACCAGACTGAGAACCAGCGGCTGCAGAGTTTGGTCCCCGCAGGCGGTTCTGTGTGGATCGGCCTGTTCAGAGACTCCTGGAAGTGGTCGGACCAGAGCGGCTCCTCGTTCAGGAACTGGTTACCAAGCCAACCGAATGATATCAATGGAGATCAGGACTGTGTGTATGCAGTTCAGTCAGGAGGTTGGAACGATTTCAGCTGCATGGAAGAGTTTCCTTTCGCATGTTACAGCGGTGAGTGAACGTTTTATTTACCCCACTGGACATGTTTAAAAATCTTTGATGATACATACACATTAATGTAGTCATATTCTAGATTCTGTATCATGTGATTCATTCAGTTATGTGGCCTGGGAACTTAGGTCTGTCTTTCACAAATAAGACCATAAATTTGCTATCGCTAACTAACTAGTGACTATATGACCAACATTATAATCATAACTTGTTCTGTACAGTCACTTGGTATAATTTTAAAACAATGCAAGTGAGAAGAAGCTGACTTAAAACCAAATATTTCAGCCTTATAACTGAATGAATGATATTTTATTGTTTACTTAATGCAATATTTTGTAATATTTTCCTCTATGTCAAGTTATATGTTATCACTGTGAGTTCAGCCTTGATGAATGAGTATTTATGAATCCTGAAACCATGCAATTCTATTAGTGGCAGTGACTCAGAGTAATTGTACACTTTATCAGTCATAGTGCATAACCCTTGAAATCTTGTCAAATATTCATTATCTTATTTTGAGAATAACCGAAATGGGTCATTTTGTGAGTTTATGTTCAAGGCTACTTGTTAAATGTGTGAACACAGGCTGCAGATGGAGCATGTTCATTACTTTGGGTAACCATGCTCTCTCTCTCTCTCTCTCTCTCTCTCTCTCTCTCTCTCTTTGTCTTGACATTTGTTTATGTGTATGTAAATGTCTTTGCAGTCATTAAGAAACACAATGTGAGAGTGGAGCTGAATTCAGTTATAAATCCAAATGATCCAGCAGTGAGAGCAGCCACATTACAGCAGGTGAATCTCATGCTCCTCCCACACACACACAGACACACACACATACACACCCACACACCACACACATGCATGCACCTAACCACGTTTTCTTAGACCAGCAAAAACTGTACATAAAACACACACACACACACACACACACACACACACACACACACACACACACACACGAAGAAACATTATTAATAGTAAGTGACCTGTTCTGTTTTTAAGATACATCAGAAACTGAAAGAACGAGGATTGCCTAAGGATGCTGAACTGAGCTGGAAGAAGCAGTCAGATGGACAAGTCTTCCACAGGAGGAAGAATACATAGAATGGTGAAAGACAGAAGAGATAGACGAATGAGCTATATATAATTACATTAATCGAGTCCACTGATCATCGTCTAAACAGCAAAGGCCATAAAACAGTTCATTAAATGTATTGAATTTATCTTGAATAATCTTGAACTCTTAGCTATTAAAGTGTTCCACATTGTCAGAATTTGGTTCTTGTTTCTGGTTTTATAACTAAATTTTGGAAGCGTGAACCTATGAAGACCAAGTGCATAAGGACATTCTTCCAGAGGAAACAATTCAGTGAAGTCTAATGACAGTGTCGGTGGGTATACATACAGCTACCGATACAATGACATCTTCCCTGGATTTTATTATGAATAAGATTGTCTCATAGGAAGTGTTGTCTCATGCACCAGTGTTGTATGGGAGTATGAGACAGCGGATATCACTATCTACCTAACAAAAGACAAGAACCTGATCAGGAAACATAATGGTCTGGAGTTAAGGGAGAATTAGGCCTTAGGTTTTTAATTAAACTGGTGAAGGCAGCTAAATGTTAACTGATGATTAGCGTTAAATGGCATCGGTTATCATCCCTGTTTGGCAAGCCCGCAAGCTGACACCAAACAGCGAGTTAAAAACATGATTTTCACTTAAACTTTAAATTTAAAATGACAACATTTAATTTGTCAAATTATTTACACTGTTATTGTACATTAATAATAGAGTAGCTGAGTTGATGATGTGACTGGAATCTTGGATGATTTTTTTTTTGTTTTCAACTGGTTTACAATGTGCTAGGTACGCTAGCCTGGGAAAAGGACACAATAGCCGCGATACATCAGTGCACTGTGGAATGAAGAAGAGCGTTCGCTCTCCAGTCTCTAGCGTAAAGATTCTGTTTCTTTGTCAGTTTCCTGAAATGTAAGAAAAGTCGGGAAGTGCACTCTTAACTGCCGTGTTGCTAAATAACCCTTTGTGTAACAGTAAAGGAGAAAGGATGTACTTTAGACTGAAATTTTACATGATAAACCCAAAGAATGTGTACACTTTGCCATAAATATCCTGGTGTTTGCATTGTGCGTTTCATTTAAGGACTTTATAGAAGGGCAGTTAAAGGACACTTTACATGTTGTATGTATTTATTCTGGTTTTATTTAAAACATGTTGAGTATGATCAATGCAATTCTTATAAATTAACACATCATTGAATTCTGAATTTCTCATAACTGGATCTCAGTCATAAATATTTTGTGATGTTTTTCACCATTTGGTTTCCGGGTATTTTTTTTTTTTATCTAGTGTATTGCAGTCACATCTGAAAGAGCAAAAAACCTCGGAAAATGCTTCGCTTATTACCATCATCAAAAACCCCAGAGTGAGCATGAAGAGTCATGTAGACGTGTTCTCCTTGCTCGAGATAAAGTACGACTCCGTTATTGGCGTTATCTGAGTGATCTTCAGACAAATGATCGCACGCATAGAACAAACGCTGGTGATCTCTAAACAGACTTACACAGGCACTGTTCTCCCGTGTGTATGAAAATATGGAGACGCTAAAGTAGTAAACTCCCCTCAGTGGAACAGTGAAGATGCCTGAAATAAGAGAATAACCACTGATTAGCCAGCTCAGTCACTTAATACCTTGACACTATAAAAGTATCATCTTTAAAAAAAAAAAGTCCTTAGCTGAGGACAAAAATAAAAGAGAGAGAGAAACAGCTAGGATGTGCTTTAAAACATTTCACAGCATTATTAAAAGGACCACAAAAGGTGTCTGATATTAGTGGAGATGTTCATGATGTGAGTAAGTCATATTCATTCAACAGTTAGAGAACAAATATAAATAAACTCTCTGTAAGAGCTCGAAAGCTTCAGGATACTCTGATTTTGATTCAGAATACACTGAGAGATTGATTTTGAGCATTATGCAGTAGGACAGGGTGGGATGGGATAATATTGAGAAAGGGACTTTACCTGTTGCTGGGTTATAGGCATTGCCAATGTTTGTATAGACAAGTCTGAAGGGAAGAATGTTTTCTGTGGTTGATGGTGGCCTGTGTTCTCCAAGTGCGGCAGCAAAGGCTATTTTTGGACTCTCTACAACAATAGATGAATAAATAAAAAAAGTGTATATGTATATATATATATATATATATATATATATATGTGTGTGTGTGTGTGTGTGAGAGAGAAAGAGAAAGAGAGAGAGCAGCCATATGGTAATATTTTTATACTCACAGATTTTGCATCATTTTACAACATCTACATCCTAAGGGATTGAATAACATATTTTTGATTGCACATTACCTGTAATCTTTCCCCTCAGTTCCTCAATCAGGGCTTGTTGGTGCTCGATCTCTCTGTCTGTAGAGTTTGTTCTGTCCTTCAGATAACTGATCTCTGTGGCTTGAGCTGTGACAGAAGGTAGTTTTATTATATAAATCTGCTCAAACTCTGACTCTATATGTACGTAAGAATATATGCAAATATACAGTCAAAACGCATTAGCCGCCAAAGATATGAGAAAGAATCCTTTCTATTGTGAAATGCTTCTTAAAATCAATTTTATGTTTAAATTGTGGCCTGTAGTATTTATTATGTTACTCCCAATGCTGATCTAATGGACACAAACCTCTAAACCTTCACCTGGAGCTTGCACTATCAGTTTGATCTTGGCAGGATGCCCCTACTCAAAGTTCAACAATTCATGGTTGGCTCCATTATCAATACAAGTCTATAAACTCTCCACGTGAACAGTTGATGAATTCTTTTGTATAACGATAAAATATTATTAAAGGAGCAGGTGTGTGAGGATGTGAGTGGAGTAGAGATCTGTCAAAAGTAAATAATTCACATTATGTTTTCAAAAGAAAAGACTTGGTGTCCTGTGCTTCCATGTAATACCAACTGCATAAATGAAATTAACACATGAAATATGTAGTTTATAACTTTCTAATGATTCTGATGAAAAATAAAACATCAGTTAACACCTCTTCAGTGATCATGTCCTCGATGCAATACTCAGGCTGTTACGAAAATTCCATAAATGACAACCAAACACACAATCCAGGTTGTCCATACAATGCAAACTTGGCACTAACGCTCTAGATACACTGTAAAACAGCCAGGGGCGATTCCAGGATTTTTTTTTTTAAATGGGATGGCACGGGGGGGACCAAGAACCAGTCAGGGGTGCCTATGGAAAGCTGGAAAATTCTATCAGAAATAAATACAGAGTTGAAAAATGACTTAGAAAACACTGGGCATGATTTTCAGACTCTTGTGCACTGCCCTGTGCCCTAAATTCTCCCTAAAAAATAAATACAAACCATTAAGTCACTAACTTAGCCATTAATATTATACAAAGCTACATTTGATAGCTATAGTCGGGTCTGATTAAAGGCAGAATCATTCACTAGTGAAGCCGTTTTTGAATACACAAATAGGGCTTAATTTCTCAGACCACATCCCAAAATAACGCTGTTTTGCTCCAATAAAAACGCAACGGTATAAACTATCCTGGAGCTTAAAATTCTCAACGTCATTGGATCAGATCGCTACATTCTCAAACCCCATATTTCAGTATTTAGTCTACTTTACTGTAGCCTATTTGGCAAAAGTGATTGTGCCTTTAATCTTTAAAACAGCAGGAAGAACCGATAAAGTAATTCTTGTCTATTTTCTGTTTATGCGGTGGTGCACAGCTCCTGAATGGGAAAGTCATTCACTAGATTGCCGAAGTTATGTTAGCTAAGCTAACTAACTAGCTACGTAATATTCTAATTGGACTCTTGGACACCAGATGGGGCCAATCATATTTCAGGGGAGCCGGTGCCACCCCGTACCACCCCTTTAAACACGCCCCTGTAAACAGCACACAGACAATCTGTGAATGTGAACAATCTGTGAAAATAAATTGGTGTTAAGACAGGATCAAAGGAAAACAACAAAACTTTTTGGTGCAAAGCTAAAAAAAACTGACCTTTGTTGTGGATTAGTTGTTACAAAACATATTTTAAAGGTTAGTATTGACATCATATTCTTTCTCGCTATTTTTGGAAAGCGTGTCTTAGTCCTGAGTAAGAGTACCATGCTGAACACTTTTCACTGAAAATATAAATACCTGACATGTTGTCTCAGCATGTAAAAATCAGCTGAAATCTTATATAAAGGACATACCGTTGTTTTGTGCCTTCAGCTTTTCCACCTGTCTCTCCGCTGCTCTCAGTCTGGCCTCCAAAGCCTCCAGCTCTTGCAAGACTTGGCACATATCAGCCTGGCAACTGCCATGAACCTCGTTCAGTCGCTTTTCAACCTGAACATCGCCTGCGTTCTCCTGCAGAGAGATAATGCCATTTTCTTGGTTCTCTGTGTTGTTTCCACTGAAGGCTTGTGCCTCAGCCAGACAGAGAAACAGCAGGGTCAGTCTGATTCTATTCATTCTTTCAACAGAGCTTCAAATTATGATTGACAAATGATTCATATCATGACGTTATAAACAGTCTGGGTAAAACGTTATCTATATCTTGTCACACTCTTTACTGGAAATAATCAGCAGGTGCCAATGAACCATTAAAGTTACTCAGTTGCTGAACCGATGTTTTTAAGTGCAAAGGTATTTCCTGATATTTCATTGTTACGTTGTAATCAACACTACTTGAGATCTAAGTTAAGTGACACTTCAAAATAAAATCTGTTTTTCCGAGTGATCCAGTGCTATTGTTCATGGCATAGACATAACTTTATTAACAATAACATAATTAACACTACTGTGTACTGTACATGTCTAGAGTATGTTCACACCTGACCTGTGTGCATTAAAATACCACCATTTCTACAGGTTTATTTAGTCAGTGTTGTCTCAATTATATCTCATTACTTTCTCTCATCATTATGAAAATATATGAAAAGCTCTGATATCGTCACTATAACATTCATACTATACAAACAGTGGTGATAGATTAAATGTGCACTGTTTGTTTATACAGTTTTATAACAGACACTGATCATTTGGAACCATGTGAATGCTTGCTTACAGTTCTCCCTGTCTCTCTCTCTCTCTCTCTCTCTCTCTCTCTCTCTCTCTCTCTCTCTCTCACACACACACTCTATATTCAGCACTGTGTAAATGAGCAACAGAGGATCGAAGGCACTATGTTATGCCTTCTTTATCTTTATATAAACAAAGTTATTGTCCTTCCCAGAACAAAGTGTTTGCAATTACCTCATAAGGAAGTTACATGACAAAATATTAACTATCACAATTCATTCTCTGCATACATTTGTTCCAAATTTTAAACGATTCAAAGATCAAATAAAATCAAGCAAGGAAATGTATTTAAGTTAACGACATTGCTGTAATTTTGCATTGTCTATATATTAAACAGTATTGTCAATTCTGATTCACAGTTTAGAGTCTATGAATAAATAATTATTTTTGAAAAGAGAATGTATTACAGATGAGCAATAAAGCAGAAACAAATACTTCAGGTAAATTACATAATGACCACCGATATCTAGAGAAATCTTTTACCAGGACACACCCAATGAGTATATAACTAGAAGTGTTTAGCGCAAAAAACCCCACAGGCGTTATCATAACAGCACATTTCGACTGACTTGAAGGCATCAGGCTTTTAAATGAGAAATGAAGGAGTTTGTGACTCTTCTGGTGATACTGCACTGCAGGGTGTTTGAGGCCCAGGAGGCCAGTACTCTACTGTCACAGTCTGCACCATGTTTTTGGACTTTTGTTCCAACATGTCTTGTGCTCCTGTTGTTCCTTGTATCTATCCCCACCCCTCATCTGACTCTTCGTATCTTATCTATTAACCTGGTTTCACCCCCGTTGATTTCAACCAATCATGTTTCCCGTGTGTGGTTCTCCTTGTGTATTTCAGCCCTTGTGTCTAGCCTGTCCTTTGTCCATCATTGTTCATGTTTGGATTCATGCTGTTTAACTGCACCTTCTAGTTCCCTGGTCTTGGTTCCTGCTTGTACCTGTTTATCTGCCTTTATGTCAGTAAAGTCCTCTTCTTTTGTTAAATCATTTCACCCGTGTCTTGCATTTGGGTTCAGCTCTACTGGAGCTCTTACATCAACAGACTAACTGCAGTATTGAAGAAGTGCCATATACAGAAGGGTTGGTTCATTCCCAGAGCAATTACAAGAGCAATCACAACACCTTTGGTTTGTCCACTAGACGCATGCAATGGACTGTTAAAGGACCTAGGATCCACGGAAGCACAACTGAAAGCCATGGAGAGCAGACAAAGTAGTAGTGAAAGTAAAGCAGAGAAACTGCGGGCACTGGAGGAGAACCTGGAGGCAACGAGAACTGAATTAGAATCCGCGAAATCTCAACTTAGTGTACTCAAAGGTCAAATCGAAGAGCTGAAACGAGCTGAAGGTGAGATGAATTTTTCAAATATAAGCCTTACACGAAAGCAAAATTTTATGATATAAATTGCCTTTAAACTCTGTTGTAATGTATAGTATTGTGATCAAATGTATTTAATGAAATGAAATCTTAACAGTGAGTCTTCTCTGATACAATCCGTGATGTGGGGGTGAAAAAAACCTGTTATGTGTAAATTTAATACAACTATTATGTTTCATAACTATTTCTGATGTTGTGATTCTGTAAGGCTTTTTAATGGCTTAGGACTACATTGGGGGATTTTCTGTGTAAATATACTATTAAAGATATAACATACAGTTGAATCTTGTGTGTGTATGTGTCATGTCCTCCAGAGCGACCAAAAGTGGCATTTTCAGCTTCAATAGGTGGACATGGGAACACAGGACCATTCAATACAGATATAACTCTTGTTTTCAGGAATGTCCTTACAAACATAGGGAGTGCTTATAACCCTGCTACAGGTACTGTATTCTCTTTGTCATCTACATGGTTTAGTTTCTCTACCAACACATATATCTCAAGTTCAAATTGATGAAATATATTGACATTTTCGATGGTTGACATACTATAAGCCTAGAGGGCATTGTTTAGAGCTATAACAAAAAAAATATTTTGCTTTGTTGCAGGAATTTTTTCTGCACCAACAAGAGGAATCTACTATTTCAGCTTTTTTTACCATGGTGGAACTGCAAACCCAACAAGATTATCTCTGTTCAAGAATGGACAGCGCATAGCAACAGCCTCCCACCACCAAGGTCAAGGTGGTCCTGAGAATGGGTCAAATGGTGTCAATCTGTTGGTAGAAGCTGGAGATCATCTGTATGTTGTTCTTGGGGCTGGATCTTGGGTCTGGGATGGTCGTAATATAGACACTATTTTCAGTGGCTTCCTGCTTACTCCACTGTAATATCTCACACATATGTCGCATATGTCCTCTTTCTCGTACAGTACACGATATCTGGTGTTAGATGTGTTTTGTTATGAAACATGATTGAGTTCTCTCCTGCTATGTTGCTGAATTACTTACTTTACCTCAGTAAATCTCAACTTACCAACCAAAACAATGACATGGTACTGATCTCATATTGACTTATTTTTTAGTTACCATAAAAAATAAGATAACAGTGTCGCGTGACACACTTTTCACTGTGTGTCAATGAATGGCGTAATGTCAGTGGCATAAGATGTTTTTAAATGTTGATAAAGAAAAACACAAAGAATGACATTTGGTTATACATTGCCATGAATATTTTCTGGCCAGGATTTGTAATTGTGATTATGCGTTTTCTTCATTCGGAGTTTCTTACACATTTTTGAGGAACAGAACAATTTGTTTGACTTTATTGGTGAATGAGGTTTTGGAGAATTTCTTGATAGCCTCTTTAATTTTCCTTATAGCACAAATATTGTATTACATCATGATCACTTTGTACAGGACTCATTTTAATGACATCAAAATGGAAAATACAAACAAACAAACAAAACAAACAAACAAACAACAACAAAGCAAAATCATAAAAGCAGAAATATTGCTACTGTTGAATCACCTGAATCCAGAGTAACCTACAAAAACAGAATCATTAAGGTTTGAGGTGACAGGCTGTGTCAGAACTTTCTGGAAAGGACTAGTTTCCACTGACTTCATCCCAGGCTGGGGAGATCCAGCAACAAATAGCTTTGTGACTATATGGCCTCAACATTTAAGCATTTAACAGCCAGAGATATAATATTTCATAAGTGTGTCAAAGAACAAGCTTGTATGTTACAGCTTAAATACCCTACTAAGAATGAGATAAACTTTATGATGAAGCTATTATAGCGCAGCGTGTCCTAAATAAGGCATTGCTATCAGGAATTGAGGTCAAACAAACAATGTTCATTCAAACACTTTACCAGCACTGTTATTTTTTTCCAACAGCATTTTTTTTTGCACTTTGTGAGAATTTACTGAATTATTAACTAGACCCATGAGCAGACATAAAATACTGATGCACGGAAAAGTTTCAGTATTTGGCACATTAATATGGAAAACTGTCAGAGCTGTGAGAGCCCTGGTGCTTCACTTGTAAAAATATACGGATTCTGATAGGCTCCTCTGAGCATTATGCAGTAGGATAGGAAGAGATGGGATAATACTGAGAGAAGGACTTCACCTGATGATGGGTTATAGGCATTGCCAGTGTTAGACTCTAGATAAGTCTGAGGGGGTATGATATTTTCTGTGGTGGATGTTCTCCATTTCAAAAATGAATGAATGAATAAGTAAATGAAAGAACACACACACAGACATATGGCTTTATGACAGTTACTCTGAGTAAAACATTATCTACATCTTGCCATATTCATTATAGGAAATAATCAACAGGTACGAAAAAACATAGTAAAATTAACCCTTAAAGTTATTAAGTTGTTGAACTGATGATTATGAGGGCAAAGGTGTGTGGTTCAAGGTATTTCATTGTTCAGTTGTATTCAAGACCAGCTGAGATGTAAGTAAAGTGACATTTGAAAATAAAACCTGCTTTACCTGAACCTGCATAGTCTAGTGCTATTGTTATCATGTCAACAACAACAACAACAACAATAACAATAACAATAATAATAAATGACTCAATACCTACCCATGCCCAAAGCCCTTTTCAGCTCTTATGTTTCTTAATAGAAGGTTAGAAAACTGATCTTGTCCCTTAAACCTAATGAGATACTCTTACACACATGAAGTTTCAGATTCAGTATAAATTCCTTGTTTAGCCTTGATGTTGACAGTCTTGTCATATTTCCACATCATGCATAAGATAAAATGCGGTGGACTGTTGACTGTTCCCTCCTCATATTCCACTTTGTATACATATTTTAAAACCAAGCAGTGATTTTTGATTTAGTATTAGATTTAGTCCAAGACTTTAGTTAATTTTTGTCATATTTTAGTCATTCGATCATTGTTAGTTTTAGTCCAGTTTTAGTGAATGAGAAGTACACAAGTTTTAGTCCAATTTTAGTCAAATGGAGTTTAAATTAAATCATTACAGTAATTTCATCAAGCACTCCTTTTCTGGCGCTTGAGGTTTGTGGTATTTTTCCCACCGATCTTGCACCCACATTGTTTGCAGTGCTATTTGTTTTCAGTTGTATTACAGCTAAAATGTGTCCACAAATCCATTCTTTCTCTTCTCCCGAGAGTAGCCAAGTTAACGGTAGTCAAAATGTTTAACGTTCAATGTCCAGAGGAAAGGGGGGGGGGGGTATTGGCAGGGCAGCACTACCAGTATGTATAATCAGTCATAAGCATGCAATACATGGCTGTGCATATCTTGCAAATTGGATGCATGCACGTAATTGGATAAAAAAAAAATATAGGCCCATGGTAGCGAAATTGCTTGTCCATTTGTGAACGATGGAAAATAAATTGGTGATAGAGGAAATGAAAAGAGGACCCTTGTGCACTATTTGCTTTATAGGTTCATAAAAGATGCTGCCCAGACACTGCTGATTTGGAGCCATGTTAATGCTTGCTTGCTGCTTGCGCTCTCTCTCTCTCTCTCTCTCTCTCTCTCTCTCTCACTTACTCTGTATTCAGCATGGTATAAATGAGCAACAGAGGATCAAAGGCACTATATTATCACTTCTTTATCTTTATATAAACAATGTCATTGTCCTTCCCAGAACAAAGCGGTTGGAATTACTGATCTTACCTCTTCATAAGGAAGTTACACGACAAAATTTTAACTATCACGATTTATTCTCTGCTGACATTTGCTCCAAATTAGACAAAGATCAAATAAAACCAAGCCGGGAAATGCATTTGAGTAAACAACACTTGTAATTCTGTATTGTCTATATACTAAATACTAAACTGTTCTACTTCACAATGTAGCTAAAACATTCTTTAACATGTTTTCACGTGTTGATTTTCATTTTTGTGACATTACAAATTCTGATGGCATTCATTCACTTTTTATTATATGATGCTATTGTATAGGCTTGTAAGGGAAATTTAGAGTCTCCTTATGGAGAGTTGCCAAGTCTCAGAGACAACAAACTTCACTTGTGCTGAATCTATACCTTTATTGCAATGACATGATCTTGGGAGGGTGCACTCTTGTCAATTGTGAGTGCAGTCTCTCCGAACAAAGAGAACACCTATACAATTTCAGGGGTTGGCGTGATGTGGGTGCAAAACCAACACAACAGGTAATGCAAGTTCACTTCATTTCATCCTTTTATCTGTCTTGACCACAAAATGAGCTGGGTGTGTTCACAGTGTTCTAGCGTGAATTCTTCTTTTGGGCGTGTAGGCGTCTTCCTGCACACACTCAGCTGTCACGTTCTAGCATAACTTTCTCTTTGTAATTTTCTACTGTTTAACCTAAAATGACACTCAGTTTTGCTGCTTAGAAACTTAGAAGGCACAAGTCAAACAGAGCAGAATAGCTCGAACAATCTTAATACTTTAAAAGAGTTTCCACAGGCTGGTGTAACACCTGGTTCCAGCCAGCACTCAACTCAACCCTCCCCAACCTGGTCACGTTCAGCCTCACCTAATCGACCTACACTGCCTGGCCAAAAAAAAAAGGTCGCACACTCTAATATTTAATTGGACCGCCTTTAGCTTTGATTATGGCGTGCATTCCCCGTGGCATTGTTTCGATAACCTCATGTAATGTCACAACCTTTATTAGTCTAACCACTCCGTAAAGTCTTCTCCAGCACAACCCAAAGACTCTCAATGAGGTTAAGGTCAGGACTCTGTGGTGGACAATTCATATGGGAAAATGACTCCTCATGCTCTCTGAACTGCTCTTTCACAATTTGAGCCCAAATGAATCTTGGAATTGTCGTCGTGGAATATGCCCATGCCATCCGGGAAGAAGAAAATCCATTGATGGGACAACCTGGTCATTCTATACATGAATGATACTCTGCTGACTTCATTTTGTTGCCACGTAATGTTTCTGAGCCCAGACCTGACTAACTGAAGCAACCCCAGGTCATAACACTGCCTCTGTAGGCTCAAAATCCGAATGGGGACTTTTTTTTTGGCCAGACAGTGTAGTTAATTACTGTGTTGTTTGGTATAAACTGGACTCCCAGTCAATTGTTTCACTATGAGGTGTTGCAACTCCCTGCATGTACTAGTCCGTCATTTACTGATCTGCTTGTGTATGACCATGTTCTAATTTCCTGGGTTTGATTATCTGATGCATGTTTTGATAACTGTCTTGTTTTCTGACTCTGGCCTTACTTAGACTTGGTTTGCGTCTTGGGAAGTCTGTTTTTGAAATAAAACATCAACTCACATGTATCCACAGTCCCTTTCTTTACAGCTGAACCAAGTAGTAAAACTAAATGTATTGTCTGATATCACACCTCATTTGCACTTTAATTCTCTATTAAAAAGAACACTGTTTGAAATTTGAAATCACCTTTAAAACGATAAACAATTAAGGCTTGTAAAGTGAGACATATGCTTTATGCGAACAAAATATCTCATGAAAAATGTTTAAAAAAATGTTGTGGTTTAACATGGACTGAAAACATTTTCGAACAATTTTGATCTTTGAAATAAACATTTTGAAATAATAGTTGTCAGTGACCCCATAAAAATATTAGATGCCTAATTCCCCATCAGTGCTTATTGACAGGTAAAATGTAAAATGTATCTAGTTTCACCATCCACATAAAAAGAAGATTAAAAGCAAGCTAATCGAAGAAGTGCTTGTACAAATATTTAAAGACTTTTAAATCTGACTTTTACAGGTGAGCAATAAAGCAGAAACAAATATTTTGAATACCGAAATCTAGAGAATTCATTTACCAGGACACACCCAATGAGTATATAACTAGAAGTGTTTAGCGCAAAAAACCCACAGGCGTTATCGTAATAGCAAATTTAGACCGACTTGAAGGCATCAGGCTTTTAAATGAGAAATGAAGCAGTTTGTGACTCTTCTGGTGATACTGCACTGCAGTGTGTTTCAGGCCCAGGAGGCCAGTACTCTACAGACTAACTGCAGTGATGAAGAAGTGCCTTTTACAGAAAGGTTGGTTCAGTCCCAGAGCAGTTACAGGAGCAATTACAATAAATGTTTGGTTTGTCCACTAGACACATGCAACGGACTGTTGAAGAACATAGGATTCATGGAAGCACAACTTAGAGTACTCGAAAGTCAAATTGAGGAGCTGAGAGGAATTGAAGGTGAGATGAATTCTTTCAGATGTAAGCCTTACACAAAAGCAAAATTATATGATTTTAATTGCCTTTAAACTCTCTTGTAATGTATAGTATTGCAAGCATATGCAGTAACCAAGTATCACATTCTTTATGAAATTGTATTTAATTAAATAAAACCTTAAGCATGAGTCTTCCCTAATACAGTCAGTGATGTGGGGGTTAAAAAATCTGTTATGTAGAAAATGTTACATTTTCTGTGTTAATTTAACATAACTATTATGTTTCATCACTATTTCTGATGCTGTGATTCTGTTTTTTTAGTGACTTAGTACTACATTGGGGGATTTTCTGTGTAAATATACTACTAAAGATATAATGTACAGTTGAATCTTTTTGTGTGTGTGTGTGTGTGTGTGAGACTGTTGGCTGACTCTAATTCTAACATCATCCCGTCTCCTCCAGAGCGACCAAAAGTGGCCTTTTCAGCTTCAATAGGTGGACATGGGGACACAGGACCATTCAGTACAGATATAACTCTTGTTTTCAGGAACGTCCTTACAAACATAGGAAGTGCTTATAACCCTGCTACAGGTACTGTATTCTCTTTGTTATCTACACGTTTCTCTACCAACACACATATCTCAAGTTCAAGTTAAATTGATGAAATACATTGATGTTTTAGATCACTATACGCATAGTATTTAGTTTTTTAGAACTAAATCTAAAACTAAAAAATATTTGCTTTGTTGCAGGAATTTTTTCTGTACCAACAAGAGGAATCTACTATATCAGCTTTTTTTACCATGGTGGAACTGCAAACCCAACAAGATTATCTCTGTTCAAGAATGGACAGCGCATAGCAACAGCCTCCCACCACCAAGGAGATGGTCGTGCTGAGAATGGGTCAAATGGTGTCAATCTGTTGCTAGAAGCTGGAGATCATCTGTATATTGTTCTTTGGGCTGGATCTTGGGTCTGGGATGGTAATAATATAGACACTATATTCAGTGGCTTCCTGCTTACTCCACTGTAATATCTCACACATATGTCACATATGTCCTCTTTTTCATACAGTACATGATGTCTGGTGTTAGAGTGTTTTGTTATGAAAAATTATTCAGTTCTCTCCTGCTAAATTACTGAATTACTCAATTTCCCTCAATAAATCTCTACTTACCAACCAAAACAATGACATACCACTGATCTCATATTGACTGAGTTGCAAAATGATTATAAAATATGAAAACAATGTGGTGTGACTCACTTTTCATTTTATGCTCAATGAATGATGTAATGTCAGTTTTTTTAAATGTAGATGCTGAAAAACAGGAAGGAATGATGAGTTTTGGTTACATGTTGCCATAAATATTTTCTGGTCAGTGTTTGTAATTATGACTCATGGGTTTTGTTTTGGTTTTTCACACATTTTGGAGGACATAACATAACATCAAACAAAACCACAGGGCAGAGCGAACATTGCTACTGTTGAATCACCTGACTCTAACGCGGCATTCTACCAAGATATGACCATTAGCATTTTAGGAGTCAGGCTTTTTCAGAACTTTCTGGAAAGGACTATTTTCCACTGACTCTCGAGTGGGGAAATTCAGCAGTAAATAGTGCTGTGACTAAATGGCGTCAGATTTAAGCACGAATATGAGATAATACTATTTCAAAAGTGTGTCAGAAAAACAATCTTGTATGTTACAGCTTAAATTCTACATTAAGAATGAACTTTATGATGAAGCTATTAAATATAATGCAGCATACCCTAAATAAGGCATTCTTTCCAGGAACTGAGGTCAAACAAACAATGCTCTTTCAAGTATTGTGTAAACACTTCACCAGGATCATTACCTTTTCTTATAGCATTTTTTTTCTTTCACTTTTTGCACAGAGACGCTATTGAATTACTAACTTTAGTCTTCGGCAGGCAAAAAATACTGGGAAATCAATATGGAAAACTGCAAATATTTGAGATGGTTGTAGTTCCCCTCTGTATCCATTTGGGGGCACTATTTATCTCTATTGACTCCTCATTTTTAAAACATTATCTGGAATAAGATCCAAAGTGAAATGCAACATGCATGATCATCGAAAAACATTTCTAGCATTTTACAAAAAAGGAGTGTTTGAAAGTTGTGTCATTGTGCAAGTAAACTGTGTAGTTAATTTGATATTTGAGTTACTTACCAGTTAAGGGACATCATAAATTTGAAAACTGCTGATTTGAAGTGGTGGTAGCACCCAGCCATCTAAAATGAGTCCAGAGTGACAGAAAAAAAGACATGGAAATATATCTGACATCTGAATCATTTACATAATTTGACATATGGTCATTTGGGAATTACCCATTTGTGCTGTAGCTGGTGCTAATAGTGGGTCAGATTGGCATCAAATCCCCAAACCACTTCTCAAGATTTAAGATTCCTTTTACTGTTACATATCATTACACAAGTACAAGAGAGTAAAATTCTTAGGTTTTGGCTCCTTGACAGTTGCAGCAACAATAGTAATATAGTAATAAATAACAATAGAATAGCAAAAAAAAAAAATAAATAAAAAATAAGGAGAGATAATATAAATAGTTTTACATCTGTACAAAATACAAGGAAACAAGTAGCAAAAATAGTAAGGACAAGGTATTACAAAAAGTGTTCAACGTGTACAAAGTGCTGTGTGCCTGTTGATCCTGCCTGGGTAACTGTGTGTGTGTGTGTGTGTGGTAGTTGACGGCATACTGACATCACCATGGAGAAAGAAGAGGGAGAGAGAGAGATGAACAGATTGCGTGGTGGGGTGGGGAGGAGGGTTGAAACTGAAGACCGTTGTAAAATAAAGACAGTATCACCACAGCTTCATCTCATAAGTCAAACGCTGTCCCAATCTAAGTTTGCTCCGCACAGCTAGAGACATTGAGGTGGGTTTGGATTTCTTCTCAACTGCTGTCGATTGCAATTGATTTCTTCTACTGACATCCTCTAAATGCAGTGATTTCTGATTAAGATATAATCATTCATTCATTATAGTCTCATATTCTAATACGTTATTTTGGCGATACATACAAACGCGCTTACATTTACTGAAATCGGGGAAGAAGTGAAGTGAGCAATAAGCCGATGTCTAAAAATATTCACTTTGTTTCAGTTTTCACATCCATGCAGGTATCTGTGTAACTGATACGATTGCTATGTGTGTTTTTATTACTGTAAACACAAACTTTACAGATCAGAGCACAGCTGACTATCGCATGTTAATAGCAGAAGGAGGATATAAGAAAATTAAAACATGTCTTATTTATTTTTTTCTTTTCTTTTGAAACATACCTTTTAAATTGTTGAGTACATTGTGCATCTTGATAAAGAGGAAAAACTGAAGAAGAAGAAGAAGAAGAAGAAGAAGAAGAAGAAGAAGAAACTTATTCTTACTCTCTTTAAATCTGAGATTTAAGACAATTTTGCAAGATGGTGAATGCTGTGGACATGGAATGCCCTACATCCTTTACATATTTTCTCCTCTAAATCCTCTCTCTCTCTCTCTCTCTCTCTCTCTCTACACTCACTAGGTTCATTCTCCAGGTTCCTGTCCATTTACTCTCCTCCTGATTTTACACAGAGATGAAAGAGCCTCTAAAAATCATCCTTCTTCTCACAGGTAAGCACCTACTGCAGATTTTTACTTTCATATTTATTTCGTCCCCTTAGCATGAAGGCTGAGGTAGAGCATATCATAAATTCCAACATTTAATCAATGTGTCATATTGGACACGTGCCAGATCCTCCTGTTTCATCCTGTGGTTATTCTGTGTTATTCTGTTCTATTCTATTCTTTGCAAAGCAAATTTACTTTAAGCAAAGACTTCTAGACATCAAACAAAGATGCAGTCAAATCATTAAGAAGCTGTATCTGGTTTGCCCCAATGCAAAGCACTCTGTGTGATTCAACTGAAGAATTCCAATAAGTAGCATGTTCGATCAGAGGGTATGGAGTCAGTGAGGATCACTTTACATGAATTGCGTGGACACCTTATATGAATTTACCTGTTATTACAATTGATGAACAGTGGATAAATGTTTCTAATGTGTTATAATGAATACACCCGCCCAACACACACACCCACACACACCCACACACACACACACACACACACACAGAAGCCCTGAGTTGAACTAGTGAATGAAGAGCTCATTTTGCAAGACAAATTAATTGGAGCCAAATCTTATACAAACCTCAGAAGTTGAACGTGAAGTCAAAACAATCAAGATTGGCTTTCAGATTTCATGTTTGGCATGCAAAACATTTGTGATGATTGTGCCCCAGAGTCATTAAAAGAACCTGCTCAGTTTTTATTTAAGCTCTAGGAAATGTGAAGGTTCACCTGCAATGATTTGATTATGTAAATAGCTGTGGAATATGGACTCAGTCAGCTTCACATCACACTGACTTTTCTTCTTTTCTCTCTTTTGCTCAGTCACAAAGTATCACATAGTCTCTCACAATGAAGAATCTGTATCAGTGCTTTACTTAAATCTGAATATTTATAATGTTACATATTATATAATTATGGTTTGTTACAAACCATGGCAATGCACAATGCTGTCAGCTCACACATGTCCACAACATGTAAGTATCTCATAACTTTTCAGTGTTAAATTAAGTGTGAGTCTTTATCCAGCATTTTACCGACTTGAATCGGTGCTGGCCAGTGAAATTTATTGGTTCAGTTAACACTAGTGATTTTGCAGTGTTATTATGTGATGGTAATAGTCGTTTCAGTCAAAGTTCAGAGCTTTGGTGTCTTGGACCACTACCAGTCTTTCCTTTGGTCATAGTTCATTTCAGGTTAATTACTCCTCAGCTTCACTGTGTGCTCAGTTAAATGCAAAGCTAATCTGAATTGATGTTACAAGCTTAGTAGGTCTGCTTCTTATGCTTCTGCCAAATTCAATCTAACCCTCAAAAGAACAACAACAACAATAAAAACAACAACAACAACAGTGTTGATAATATTCATAAGTACTACTACGACTACTACTACTTCTACTAATAACAACAACAACAACAACAGCAACAACAACAGCAATAACAACTACAACAACAGCAATAATATTCATCATCATCATCATCAAGTAAAATCATTACTGACAACTGTCTTTTTCTTTTTTTCCCCAGGATATTTCTGCTTCCAAGAGAGAGCCAATTGTCAGACAGGTAAATCTGCAACTTCTTCAAATGATTTTCTGTTTGGACATCACTGATTACTGTTCACCATGTCTCTTGAGTTTTCCCTGTGGGACACTGATATGAACTATGAGTTTTGTGTAACTTCATTCCACAACCTCCACTTTATGTGAGAAATTGTCTTCTTTCATTTCATTTCTACAGCTAAAAATGTGTCCATGCATCTTTACATTATATGCATGAAATGGTATACGGGCATACCTAGGGTAGACAACTACACAGAAACTTCCAGAACTATGATCACTCTGAGTCTAGGTCCTCATCCTCTGAAATGCTGCGAGTGACAAATTTGTTGACAGAAATTCTCCTCTTCATTTTTCATTGTTCTCCTGCAGAAAACATTGCGTTAGGTAGAAATACAGAGCAGTCAACACAGCTACAGAGTTTCTCTTCTGCCCTTGCTGTGGATGGTAGCCGAAAATCCACGTTAAGTGGGCTCTCCTGCTCCTGCACTCAGTACCAGACTGACCCCTGGTGGAGGGTGGACCTGCAGACCGTGCACAAGGTGGACTCAGTGATAGTCACAAACAGAGGCGACTGCTGTCCAGAGAGACTGGACGGCACCCAGATCCGTGTAGGCAACTCCCTCGACATCTACAGGAACCCCATGTAAGTTTCGCTTTATGACATTCTGTGAGGGACTCAGTGTCAACAAAGACTGTTGAACAGCAAACAGCACCTTACATAATCGAATCAAAGCAGACACATATCCACTGTCCTAAACTTTTAATGAAAACATCTGTCTCTCTCTGTCTCTCTCTCTCTCTGTTGTGCCTCATTCATCAGATGTGCAGTCATTTCGGGCATCCCGGCTGGCTCATCCTACAGCTACCCCTGTAATGGAACAGAGGGTCGTTATGTTAGTTTGTTCAACCCTGGAACTTACAAGTATCTCACTCTGTGTGAAGTGGAGGTATATGGCCTTCCTGCAGGTAATGTTGCATTCATTATGTGTCATACGCCTAACATAACACGTTCTCAAGCACGGCAGAGGTTAACAGATGATCCTAACTGCCGGCTTCTATTTCATTATGAAGTAAGGAAGATAATGCTTTATGTTAAAAATCATACTGTCGTTGTGAAAGTAAATTGTTCAGAAAAATGTTGATAACATGTCACTTCCGTACCCTGCTCTCATATATTATACAGGCAAAGTTTTCATATTCTTCTTATGCTTCTCATAACACGCTATACTACAGGATGAACTTCTGTCTGCTTATTAGTACACGTGTTCCTACACTAAGTAAATCAAGAAGGCAAACAAACAAACAAATAAACAAACCAAAGCAAAGTTGGGATAGATTTACATGCTGTCCTAATAATCATGTGTTTAATGAAATATATAAAAGTTTAACAACTAAACTGTCACCCAAAATGTTCATTAATAAACCTTAAGGTGTAGATTTCTCTAAGAGAATATATTTTATATTTTTTTAAGTAGCTACCTGACTCCATTATATCTTTTATATCCATTATATCATTTAAGAAAAAAAAAAAAGAAAAAAAAACAATAACTTGGCCATTGGGAAGAGAGAGGGTGCTATGGAAAAAATATCTAAAAATGCTGTCATGTCATTTAATATGATCTTCTATGGCCATGCTGTGCTTTGTAATTATTAACTGTCACTCTGGTGGTGTGATTCAGGACCCAAGCGCAAAGACACGATGATGAAGGTGACAAACTGAGGATTTTACTGACAAAATAAAGATGAAAATACAAGTGCAAAAAAGGAACAAAACCAATAACAAAAAGGTGCAGCATGACAGTTGTGCAAACTAACACAAACGACGATAGACAAAGTACAAGGCAAACACTAGGACTTAAATAGAGAGAGAAACTAAACAGGGCAACACAGGATTGGATAAAACTAACAAGGTTAATAATGAGACAAACGGGAACAGGTGAGGGGCGGAGACAGACAGAACAGGCGCACAAAGACATGTCAAACCAAAAGTCCAAAATGAGGTGCAGGCTGTGACATTAACCATATAACATCGGGAATATTTCTGCATTCTGCATCATAATTATTCATGTAAGGCAGCAAGGTGTAACAGAGTATTTGTTTGACAAGTTATTGAAAGAATGCTGTATTCACCTCTTGTTGTCACAAAACCATGTGCATTAAAGACAAGTGACAGTTACATTTCACAATTCTTGACAAACCTCCTTTACCAAAGGATAGTTGTTATGGTGATACATGGCAAAAGACAGTGCTTAACTGTTCCCTTCATTCCAAAATTTTGGTGAATGGCATTTTTTCCATTTCGTTTTTCCAATGAAAACAATCATTTTCATTTTTATTTCATCAGAGAATGTGGCATTACGTGGAATTGCAGCACAGACTTCAACTTATGAATATAATTATGCTTCTCTCGCCATCGATGGGACGCGGGAGGCGAATGCTAGCGCACATGTCTGCTCCTCCACCAACAGCTCCACCAACCCCTTTTGGAGAGTGGATCTGCTGAAGAGTCACAGTGTGAGCTCTGTGATCGTCACTAACAGGATGGACTGCTGTCCAGAGGAGCTGGACGGTGCTCAGATACGCGTCGGTTATTCCCCTGACGTCAGGATCAACCCAATGTGAGCTGGGCCTTATTATCTTCATTTGTCTTTTCCAGTTTGAATTCCAGTTCGGCAGACGTTCATTTCTTTTACAGTCTCCTGTCCGCTACTTTTCAACTTTAAAAAACGCAAAGGCTGAAGATATTATAGCCTGAAGATGTTCAAGCCTTAAGCTGAAGGAGTCTTCATGGGGCCTTGTCACTTCTTTCCTGTTAAGGACATACAAGGCCCCAGGATTTTGACAGCGTAGACAGATTTCCACGTAGGCCTCCTGTGTATGCACATGTTCCTTTGAGACATTAACCCCTAGGGGGCCCCAAAGCTACACAAACACAACCACACGCAAGCACACACAAACACACATGCACACCATACATCCGTGTCTGTGCATGTCTGTGCGTGAGTGTGTGTGTGTGTCCGTGTGTGAACTATAATCGTGCACACACACCTGCATACACACTAACTTACGCGCACACACACACACACACACACACACTCACACACACACATATATGTGTGCCTGTGCATGCGTGTGCGCTTGTGTGTGTGATTATAGTTCACATGAACACATGTAAATCACAGTGAAACTGAAATCTACTGGTGTCTCTGACAGAAGAGTCAGAATTCTCACTAATTCATGGCTGGTTTTATAAAACCAAGAAAAGAAAGAAATAGAGAAACAGAGCCAGAGAAAATTTTTAAAAAAATCTACTTGAGGACACAGTTGAGGATTTCATGTTCTCAACAGGGGAGCTGATAACCACATGGGGATTCAGAATTACATGGTCCTTAGCCTAGATTGTTGGTGAGAACAATTACTTGACATTTCATACCAAAATTAATTAAAAAACTAAAAAAAGTTCCAGATTGTCCAAATAGTCAAACAGATTAATCCAAGTCAACGTGATCCAAGAACACGCAGAAAGGTAGCAGAAATCTAATGTGTACAACAATGAAAGCAATTTATTCTCTCTCTCTCTCTCTCTCTCTCACACACACTCTGTCTGTGCATCCTTCCCCTTCATCTTCCACTTTAGATGTGGTGTCATTAATGGTCTGCCAGCAGGAGCATCCTATAGTTGTCCGTGTTATGGAATGCAAGGGCGCTTTGTTGGTGTGTTTGTTCCTGGAACTTACAAGATTCTCACCCTGTGTGAGGTGGAGGTGTATGGCGCCCCCATAGGTAACTTGACAATGATTTTACCTCCAGGTTGACAAACAGTTTTCATATATATATCTCATACATGCACCATGTATAAGCGTCAACCTCATCTTGTGAACTCAGCTTGTTCATGGTTAAGGGCGAAGGTTAATAGTTGATTTTACATGTGTCAAATGGACTTGAACCTACTTCATGATGGTGTAGGGATTTTGAAAATGGGCAGTTCCCTGTCACAACGAGTTACTGTAAAAATTTTTTTTTTTTTTTTTTTTTTTTTTTTTACAGTAGTGACAACTCCTCCTCCGACTACCCCTCCACCTGTTGTCCCTCCTACCCCTGCCTTGAACATGACTGTTGGAAATCGGACCTTGCTGCTGGTTCAGGAGCGCCTGGGCTGGTCGGACGCGTTGCTCCTCTGTAGAAGGTTCTACACAGACATGGTCACCGTGACAAGTGTGGAAGACCAGCTCAAGGTGGAGCAGTTACTACAGCTCCAGGCGGTGACCTCCCATGTGTGGATGGGCCTCCGCAGGTACCTTGTGGAAAGTCGCTGGTTTTGGATGAACGGGCAAAGTGTAACCTACCAGGAATGGCAGGGACTGATCCCACCACAAGCAGGGTACTCCAGCCCATGTGGAGCCATCAGCAGTGGAGGGGACTTCCTGTGGACTGATCAACCATGTGAGGAGCCTCTTAACGTCCTGTGTTACACAGGTGAGTTAATGATCAATTGTCTTTTGTGTAGAAGCTCACTTTACACTAGGTGTCCCCAATAGCACGCTTCATGTACTCTCTATACATTGGCATGCAGAGGAATACTGGTGTCTGTATTGTTTAACATGGGTTATATGACATATTATGACATAATGTGTGGTAAGTATGTTAGCACAATGTGCTAGCCACTACTTACACAGCAGTTATAAGGTATAATGACAGTTGATATCCGAGCACACAGTTGTCTAGGAAATACCTTGATATGTGCACCACAAAGTAACTACAAGTTTCAAAACATTTCAAGTTTTTTTAATCAAATTTATTTTTTTCAATTAGATTAAATTAAATCTAAGTTTATTTTATTTTATTTTATTTTATGCATTTACTTATCCTTGTTTTTCATCTCCTCAAACTAGATTTTTTTAATATTCCTTTTCTTCTTTGGCAGACACCGTGACACAATACAGCCCAGTTTATTTCTACAGCAGTGACAAGTAACCACAGTGAGGAGAGCTGCACCACAACTGAGACATCCAGTTTCATTCAGTGGTTCTCAACCCCAGTCCTGGGCACCTACAAGACAACACATTTTTACTTCAGCTCAGCATTATTATGCCTGATCGAAGGTATTCACTGATTACTCAGCCCCTGGCTCCTTTCACTAGAGACAGGCTGGTGTTCGGCATAAACGAGAATGTGTCTGTCTGGTGGGTTCCCAAGCCTGGCTTTGAGAAACACAGATTTAGCTCAATTTTTGACATCAGTAATGTGTTCCCCATCATTTTATCAAATACATTAATAACTGAAGCTGAGCAGATTTTCCTGAAGATGATGCGGATGTGTTCTAAATGCGCATGCTGGTGAAATGCCATCACAGTGTGATTACTGACCGCTTCTATATATGATCCACTGTGGAGAAAACAAATGCAGGGACATCAAACCTTAAGAAGAAAAGTTATTTGAAAATATCAAACTGAAAATTAATATCAGAGACAAAACGTAGGACTTTTAGAATTAAATAACAACATGGCACCATGTATAGACACATTATTACTAAAGCATGAGCAAATCAGTTGGATCCATTGAGCATAAATTTGAGGATGAATTCAAATGTTATTTTCATTTCTTAGAATAGTTCTGCTGCCCAGTAAATATCAGATTAGTACGTTGTCACTGTTTTAGTTCGTCAGATTTATTAATGTGAGTGAATAATTAAGCAATACATCAAGAGTAATTGAAGCACATTTCAAAACAAAGCATAGTTTACAATAAGTCTTACATACTGTAAAACATACAAGAAACATTTGTGAGATATTACTGTGAAGTGAGAAGGAAGCCAACTGACATAGTCGTTATATTACTAGCACCTCAAATCAATTTTTTTCAGTTTATTTGGAAAGTAAAAATACTCTTTCTGCCATTCACCAATCTGTAACAACTGATTGGGAAGTGGGTATCTATTTTTTGTTCCCAAAGAATGCACTAACAATTGTTTTTGGAAAAGTTTTGCTCCAGTTCCAAACCTCATGAATTATTTTGAACAAATATTAGATTTAGATGAGATGTGATCTTTTTGTCTACGTAACATACATTTCATGCCCAAATTTTCATTTTCATTTTACATTTTATAATTTCCTGTAATGAAAAACACATGCAATGATTTTCAAGAAAGCTTTAGGCAATAATTATATATGATTATACAACCTACATTCACACAATCCTAAACCACAGACTGAAACCATATATTCTGGACAGCAACATATATGAACTGGTGCACTAGAGTCTTGTATTCATATCTTCATTTCACTTATATTGTGAGTTACTTTACATGATCCACAAAGTAATAAAAGTATTTTCCCTAGAGCTGACTTGTTTTCTAATCAAAAGAAAAAAGAAGGCCAAAAATGGAAAAAAGAAAAATGAAAAAAGACAAATAACAAAGTATAATGCTGAGAGGTATGTGCCTTTATTAAGATGAGATGATATTATGTCATATGACAAACAGCAAACTGATAATCAAAGCAGTGAGAGCATTGGTTTAACACTGAAGCAGTTGAAGCATGTCTGATACACCACATCACTTCATAAAAAGAAAAAAAAGTTTAATTGAATGAAATGTAATCATGTTTCACCGCAGGTTTCACAGTTTATAATTACTGTTTCCTGACAATGTGATTAAAATGAAGTTAATTGGACAATTGTATCATAATATGCAATGTATAATTACTGCGTCCTTCTTGTTCACAAGTGCAAATCTTGAATAATTTTCAGCGACTTTTGGAAGATTATGTTGTAGTTACAGCCCCTAAGCAAAACGCTTATTTGTGTGTATGCGTTTGATTAAGATAACGTAGAATGTATACACAGGGCTTCTCACAAGGGGCTGATCAAAAAGCCACTGAAAATCGACTGGTTTTCAGAACTACCCCACACCCATGCATTAGCTTTGAGAACAATATGAATATAATCTCCGACGTCCAACAGCAATGAAACTCCATTTGATCCGTTCTCTGCTCCAGCTTGACCAGTGTGGTGAGATGCCGTGCACACGAGCTGTGTATTCTTGTACATCATTAGATATGTTGAACGTTCAGCTGCAGCATGATAAAAGAAGCTGATGTAGTGGATTCCTCTCACTGGAGCCACAAAAAATCCTGTAGTCCCACCAAACAAACAGACATCATTCCATTTTAAATGAACAGTGTACATTCAGCACAAGATATGTCTACACACAAATAAATTTGCGAACTGAAGGAAAAACAAATCACCTAGATGGAATATGAACATACTGTAAACATTTACATAGTGGTGGTAGTACCATACCTGTATTTGGGTTGTAAACATTGCCAATGTTTGTGAGCACATTTCCAAAAATGAGAGTTTTGTCTTCGCTGTTTGGACCATTGTTTCCACCACCAAGAGCAGCTGTAAATGCCACTTTTGGACTTACTAAAAGTGGAAGGAATACAAAAACAATTCACCGACATGGAAGGGGTATAATAATGTAAGTCAAAGGATTAGAAAATAATCAATTAATGATTACTTCACAAAATCATGTGAACAAAGTTTTAATGGTAAGTTACCAAGAGAATACACAAAGCATCCGAATAAATAAACAGACAGATAATCTGGAGGATAACATTCAAACAACTTTCATACTACCTGAAAACTGCCCTCGCAGTTCTTCATCTTGACTTGCCAGTTGGGTTTTCACTGATTCTAAGAAAGGCAGGAAAAGTGAAGTTACACCACACACCATTTTGCTTTTGTTTAAATATTTTATCTAAATTTCTCTCATCTCTGTTGTGTGTCAAGTCCTCAATTTGACTCTTCATGGTTTCCAGTTTCTCAGCCATAGCTTCTTGGTCCTTAATCAGCTGAGCACATGTATTAAGTGTACAAACCGAATGGGTGTTTGTAGTGGCCTGAGCTTCATCATTACCATAGTCAACCTGGGGGGAGATGTCATGTTCTCCCCCATAACTCTCCTTCTGAGCTAGAAATAGACTGCAGTTCAGCAGCACAAGAAAAATGACAAAGGCCCTCATTATTTAGCGCACGGCCTGATACTGAAACTGAACCAAAATGTTACAGCTTCCGCATTAAGCCTCAATATATATTCACTTAGCATGGAATGATCAATAATTGTTTCGTGTAAATGACAACACATCATAATGAATATTAACTCTCCCAGACTTCGTATATTCTCTTGGATTTTACCATGGATACTATCCAACTCTTGTGAAACTATATGAAGGTGGAACAATATCTCCTACTGTACTATTACTGCTGTTGCTCTCTTAAATATAATTGAATGTTATACTTAAACACATTTCCCTTCATGCTGAGCCAATTCAACACGTATATCCTCTAACATTATGTTAATATGAGGGAGAGTCAGAGAAACACAGAACAATGAGGACCTCCTGAGACATCAGTAGCCCTCAAAAACACTATCATCAAAAAACAGCGATTGGATGTGATGGAGAGATGACAACACTGACCACCTAAGATGTCCACATCACTGGCCCACATCTAGCTGTGTTCATGAACTAGCTGGGTTAATTTTCACCTAGCTGGGTTAATTAGACAACGCTGTTTAGCTTTAGCATATTCTCATGTAGGCTTAACCAACCAATCCTGTTTTAAGTCTACACTTAAAGACTGTGAGTGTGTACTGTATACATGTTTGGCTTGCGGTATGCATTAACATTCAAGGGGTTGTTTAACGGGCCCATATGCAGGTGAATGTTTTTAAAGGGCAATGTGTGTCACCCTATGCCTGACATTCGAGACCATGTAAATCTGTTGAAGACTTGCCAGTGTCCTTTTGATTTTCAGTGAGTTTCAGTTCTGATTAACGTGAGTGGTTTTATACTCGTTGACAGTGGCATCGTTAGGCCCAATCATTCGGTGCAATAACCCCGAATATTTTAAGCCTAGCCCTGAATATTTTCGCCCTGAAAAAGCGGGTGTTTATACCAAATGACAGACAGACTGTGTAACAGAGCTGAGGTTGATTTGCAGAGTCTGAAGGAGATGGAACTAAACAAGTGCTGCACAGTGCGAAAAAGTCGGAAGACGTGTGCACCCACATGAAAAGCTCCTGTTCTCTTAAAGCCAGATTTAAAACTGATCTTTTCAATGGCTAGAAACGCCCCTGCTCACTGACCTCCTAAATATGTAGGGCATCTTATATACACAAAACAGTTCAAAGGTCCAGGAACATATCTTATCATCTGATATGACCATATCTTGTTTTGAAGAAGCAGTTTAACAGACTGTATTGTTTATTATCAGTGTTTGCTCCAAAGAAGAAACAGGCAGAAAAAAACTCTAAGCCTCAATATATGCACTTACTGTATGGTCTCATTGTTCCCTATAAATGACAAACAAATACCAGCTCCCACACCTGTCATAAAAATATTGCTTTGCTCTATAGCTGTAACTCTTAGAAGGTAAAAAAAAAAAGTGCCTCATGACAACCGTCATTAATAGGATAGGGATCTGTGCTTGCTTATTTACGAAATGCTGTAAGAACATATCTGTATGTTAGAGCAATTACTATATGCTACAGGAATATTTCTATGCAGGAGAACAAAGAGCATGTATCGTGTTGATGACAAGACTGGAGTAAAAGTCTTTAGTCTGTACCATTCATTTGAACTGGGTGTCTGTACCACTTGGGGAGCGAACATCAATTATCCTGTGCTCTCTGGAAGGTCATCTTGGGGCCTCCACACATGTCCTTAGATGCCTGATTTAACATATAAAAAGCTTTGCATTTCTTAACCTCAGTGAAAACTGTGCTTCAGCTCTGAGGTGTGCTTCTCCCGTGCACGTAAAGCAAAGAAGAAATGATTCATCACATCTGAGGTTTGTAGTCTCTGAGACTTAGCAACTCTCCATACAGAAGACTTCAAATTTCCCTTACACAGGATATAATTGTACCAGGGAATTTCTTGGTATATAGTTTGATACTGTCCAACTCTTGGAGAACTATACTGGGATGCAACAACATCTCTTCCGTTTCTATTTTTAATGGATCGGCTCTTTTGGTTGCCAGAGCAAACAAACTCATAGCAGATCATTTAAGAATAATGCAATGTAACTGGCCAAATGATTAGGCCAGCTGGCCAAATGCCAACGAGTTGGGGAAGACAGCTGTATTTCCACAACTATATTTAAATAATACGATCTAAAGGAAAAACCCAAATTCACAGTTACAGCATAATCCATCAATCACATGAAAAGATGGAACGAATACGAAAGTAACTACTTTTAAAGTAAAACTACATGATTTGTAATAAACAGGAAACTGAGGAACTAAAAAAAATTTCTATGAGATATCAACATTGTCTTTCATTTAGTTGATCCACATTGTCCTTCAGTCCTCAAAAAATGTTGCTCAGTAAATACATCCCTAGCTGCCAGTTCCTCCACAAAGTTGTCTCTTTGTTGACACCTCCTTGTGTGGCTCTCTTTCAGTCATGATAAATAAAGGAATCAGGAAGTGCACACGTCATTGTGTGCGGAAAGCAGTGATTGGAAAGCAAAACACCTGCACGGCAGAATTTTCTGAACCAAGGTGAGTCAGGATTGACATGAACATGATATACATATATTAAATCATAATTTTGATGTTTATTTTCATCACTGTAGAAGAAAATAAACTAGAAATAAAAATAAAATAGAAAATAAAAACAAAACAGAAATTTCAGTATTTGTAAAATTTCTTTAGCATTTCTTTAGATTAATACATTTCTCTTTGTAGTGATTAAATGCAGTATGCTGTACATTGCCTATAGTACGTTTACAGTATAAAATAGTCGAGTTATGCAAAATGAGTTAAAAAAAAAAAGAAAAACAAGCAGTTGTTAAGATTTCTTTATAGGTCAAGTTTTTTTTGTTAGACTTGATGTCATTTGCATGTGATTTGCATGATGCTTTGCTCTCATGCTCACAGAGTCTTCATGGTCTAAAATTAGCTGAAAAAGAGTTATGAGTTGCATTGGTTTAATACACTGGACAGTGTATTTGGCATTCATTCATTTTGACATTGTTCTCATTCCATTGCAGTTACTGTTGCAGATCTCTTCAAACATGGCATTTTTGTCCATCCCGGCCCTTGTCTCTGTCATCTTAATTTTCAGAGGTGTATCAGGTGAGATCAGAAGAATAGGAAAGATTTTTGTATTTGACAACAGTGCTAATATACAAAATATTTACCACCTCATCCCAGTCTGCCATTAAGTACCAAAAGTATAGGTGATATTGAAGATGGGCCAGTAGCTGATTAACACTACTGTTTATAAATTCAGGGAACCAGTCCTCAGGAGAATCTTAAATTACAGATTTATTGATGCCCATATGCAGTTGGTGATTTCTTATCATTTAACAGGCGGGGATGACCCAACGGTCATTGACACTACTCTATAGAGTGTATTGGGGGATGGCAGGAAAAGAAAGGGGAGGTAGTTTTGTTATTTTGCTAAGAAGGGGCATGGCATCCCCCTCATCCCTCCAAAAATCACCTACTGTCTATATATGTCTGTCTTACTTGGTGAATCAAGATCAGTTTTTTGTTTTTTTTTTTCTTTTGCATATTATGATTGGAAAAACACAGTTCTTTAAGTGATTCTTGCAATATGTTTTCTTAGCACTTGAGTGTAGAAGTGTGCCTGGTAAGCTGAGGCAGATTGATGCTGGAATAGGCCAAGTGTTTGGAGTGAATGACGCCAATGGTATCTACTCATTGTATGGTGACACCTGGACACAGTTACCAGGACAACTCAAGCATGTCACTGTAGGTCCTGCTGGAGTCTGGGGCACAGCATCAGATAACCAGATCTACAAACTAGTAGGAGGACAGTGGGTGCAGGTGCCAGGTGACAATACATGAATGAATGACTAAATTGCTGTTGTAGTGTAACATCTCTCTTTTATGGACTAGACATTATGTATACACACATTTCTCCTTTCTCTGCTCTCTTCATCCATCTGCCTCCCTAACATTTATCCATTCACTTTCCAAGGTCTTCTAAAACAGATTGATGCAGGAGGAGACCAGTTTGTGGCAGGGGTCAATATGCATGACCAGATTTTCTGCCTTGGAAAAGAAGCCACAGTTGGTTTTGAAGGCCCGGGCAGTCCTGCGCCCTGGGTTAATATTCCAGGAGGACTGAAGTACTACAGCTGTGGACCTATCAGCTGCTGGGGAGTGAACGTTCATGACCAGATCTACATTAGGAAGGTAATGCTGATTTAGACGCCTAACTAAAACAACCTGATCTTAAGGCTCAGTTTGTTCAAGCAAACATATCTATATAACTAACAAGAAAGCAAAAGAAAGGAATGAAAAATCAGAGCACAGTCAAGGATGACAGTTCCACCTTTTCTGTCAGATATCAGAGAAGTCATATGAAATGGAGGTGAACATGTAATGGATGTATTCTAAGATGAAGTGTTTAGTGTCTATTCTTTGCATCCTGATATGTCTGACAGAATGTGACACCTACCTCATGTGCTGGCCCAGTGGACTGGGAACATGTTGAAGGGTCTCTGTCGATGATTGAGGTGTCAACTGACGGCAAAGTCTATGGTGTCAGCTCCAAAGGAAACACCTATGTCAGGTACATTATGATTTAAAAAGTGTTTTGTTCTCAAGTGATGGGCTTTTCAGATGAAAATTTCATGTTGATCATGGACATATTCAAATCTTTGATATAATATAATCCCATCCGACTACTCAGAACCAGTCAGAATAATTAAAGATTGCTGTTTGGAGTCCCTCTCGGGTTCCTTCCTGATTCAATATTTAAATATGACTTGAATGTCATAAAGACCTATGTACATTCATGTGTTTATATGTCTTTAATTTGAACATGTGCTACCCATTTTAATTACAGACATGGAATTACACACAGCAACCCAACTGGCACAGGCTGGAGCGACATTGGCCTTTGTTTCAAGAGCAAACATGTGTCCTATGACCTGGGTCACCTCTGGGTCATTACAACTGATGGTTCCATTATGGTCTGTATCTGAAGATCTCTGATAGAATCATCAAAGAATCAGAACTGGCCTGTCACCTTTAGTAAGATGGAAAATAAACATTGTAGCGTGATAAAAAAAAATCAAAATGAACTGATCTGTTTAATCTTGAGATCCTGAATTTCCTGAAATCCCTAAAATGGTTGAGAAATTGAGAATTATTTATTTTCCCCCTTTATGTGCTTCACTGTGAAACTTCTCTAACGTCTGAACATTATTTAACACAAATAAATCTTTTTTAATGTATCTGAGTAACTGGTGCATTATTTCTATAGACTTAGACCGATGAGGAGTAACTGGGCATGAGCATCATCACTGCTGTAAATTCAAATGTGTTTAATTCTGGGAAAATAAATGCAAGGTGAATGAACAGCAACTCTGATCACTGGAACATGATAAATTGCAAAACAATGAATGTTCATTTAAAGCTTAGTTGAAACTTATGTAAACCAAAAACCAAACTGAGCTCGACCACAAATTTCACTCCTTGGTAAGTAATGGTATAAGGAGTTGAATGCTGAGGTTACACAGAAACAGCTACACCTGATTAAATAAACACTAAAACTGGTTGAACATATTTCCTCGTTGATTGTAAGTGACCCACATCCATGGTAGTTATGCCATAATATGAGAGAGTCTGCTAACATGAATTAAAATGGCAGAACTTGTGGTACAGGTACCCGTGACTGATGAAATGGGAGTGAACTATGTGCTAATAGCAAGACTGCTGAGTGAGCTCATTGTCTGCATCATACAAAAACTGACTGGGCTTAGAGCGTGACGATAGCCATATCTCATTTTCTGTTCGAGCCAGAGTTGGTGATTGTTGACATGTGTCACAGTACATTCCATAGCTACTAAATGAGAAGATTAGGTTTGAGAACGGGAGAGTATTAATCTTTTATCGATCTGTTCAAAATAGAAATGCCTTTCTGTCGTCCCAGTTCACTTATGTCCATGTTGAAGTTTGACATAGGTTATCCATTTTCTCCCAGTGCCAGAGAAAACAAAAACAACAGCAATAGTAACAACAGTTGTAAAAGATTAAGACATTTCCACAGTTTTTCTGAATAAGTTAGGCACAGATGCTCTATTAATTTTGACCAGTAAAGTACAAGGTCCCAGAACTTTGCCAGCTTAGACAGATAACCAAATAGGCCACCTGTGTGTGAAGATGTTCCTTTGAGACATTAACCCCTAGGGGGCCCCAAAGCTACTCAAACACACATGCACACCAAACATCTGTGTCTGTGCGTGAGTGTGTGTGTTTCTGTGTGTGAACTATAATCATGCACATACACAGAGATACTAGGGGTTGCACAGAGTACTCGAGCATTCGAGTACTCCAGCAGTTACATCAATTCTCGACTTTCTACATCATCGTCGAGAACCCACCAATGGCGTGATGCTAGGTCGCGCACACTCAGTCTCCAGTCAGAGCTCTTGGTAAACAAGAGGAATGATGGCAACAACATGAAAGGGTAAACTGATGGTCCATTTGCTTTACTGCTGTATTTCACTGTGCAAATTTTCTTTCCCAGCTGTCGTTGTAATGAAATAAACATGCAGTATTTGTGAGTTGGGGACGGATTTCTCAGGGATGACTGTAACATCAAGTCTTGTATATAAAAGACTGCTACTAATGTGGGTACACAAATTAATTTTGTTAAAAGATAGGTGCAAGCAAATATGACTAATTTTAAGTCGGTTGGGCTTATTAATGATGACCAGGCAAAAAACAGTCGCTATATCTAAACACAATTAGAACATTTAACGGAGAAATAATTATGCGTTTTCAAATTTACACGGGTTTACAATAGTGTGCACAACACGCTTTGTTGACCGAGCTTTCTATCTTGGCCTACTGTAGAATGTTGGTAACAATAACTTTAAAATACCGTCTGTATCATCCATATTTCACCATTGTGTAAGGTAAGACCAAGTGTTATCTTCATATCGTACCGTTAATTTTATGCTTTGCCCTATGCGCTGGGACAACCGCATCATTGCATAGTCTTTTAAGTGATGCAGCAGCGCCCCACCGAGTGCTCGAGTACTCAAGCTTTTTCAGGAAACGAGTACTCGAGTTGTAAAATGATGTACCCGTGCAACCCCCTAATACATACACACCAACAAACACGCACACGCGCACACACACACATAAACACACAAACATTTATGTGTGCCCATGCATGCGTGTGCGTTTGTGTGTGTGTGAATATAGTGCACATGTAAATCACAGTGAAACTGGAATCTGCTGGTGTCTCTGACAGCAGAGTCAGAATTCTCACTAATTCATGGCTGGTTTTATAAAACCAAGAAAAGAAAGAAACAGAGAAAATAAAATAAAATAAAAAAATAAATCTAAGTGAGGACACAGTTGAGAGTTTCATGTTCTCAACAGGGGAGCTGATAACCACATGGGGATTCAGAATTACATGGCCCTTGGTCTAGAATGTTGGTGAGAACAATCACTTGGCATTTTATACCAAAATTAATTAAACAACTAAAAAAAGTTCCAGATTGTCCAAATAGTCAAACAGATTAATCCAAGTCAATGTGATCCAAGAACATGCAGAAAGGTAGCAGAAATCTAATGTGTACAACAATGAAAACATTTTATTCTCTCTCTCTCTCTCTCTCTCTCTCTCTCTCTCACTCTGTCTGTGCATCCTTCCCCTTCATCTTCCACTTTAGATGTGCTGTCATTAATGGTCTGCCAGCAGGATCATCCTACAGTTCTCCTTGTTACGGAATGCAAGGGCACTTTGTTGGTGTGTTTCTTCCTGGAACTTACAAGATTCTCACCCTGTGTGAGGTGGAGGTGTATGGCACCCCCATAGGTAACTTGACAATGACTTTACCTCCAGGTTGACAAACAGTTTTCATATGTATATCTCATACATGCACCATGTATAAGCGTCAACCTCATCTTGTGAACTCAGCTTGTGCATGGTTAAGGGCAAGGCTTAATAGTTGATTTTACATGTGTCAAATGGACTTGAAGCTACTTCATGATGGTGTGGGGATTTTGAGAATGGGCAGTTCCCACTCAGAACGAGTTACTGTAAAAATCTTTTTTTTTTGTTTTTTACAGTCGTGACAACTCCTCCTCCGACTACCCCTCCACCTGTTGTCCCTCCTACTCCTGCCCTGAACATGACTGTTGGAAATCGGACCTTGCTGCTGATTCAGGAGCGCCTGGGCTGGTCGGACGCGTTGCTCCTCTGTAGAAGGTTCTACACAGACATGGTCACCGTGACAAGTGTGGAAGACCAGCTCAAGGTGGAGCAGTTACTACAGCTCCAGCCCGTGACCTCCCATGTGTGGATGGGCCTCCGCAGGTACCTGGTGGAAAGTCGCTGGTTTTGGATGAACGGGCAAAGTGTAACCTACCAGGAATGGCAGGGACTGATCCCACCACAAGCAGGGTACTCCAGCCCATGTGGAGCCATCAGCAGCGGAGGGGACTTCCTGTGGACTGATCAACCATGTGAGGAGCCTCTTAACGTCCTGTGTTACACAGGTGAGTTAATGATCAATTGTCTGTTGTGTAGAAGCTCACTTTACACTAGGTGTCCCCAATAGCATGCTTCATGTACTCTCTTTACATTGGCATGCAGAGGAATACTGGTGTCTGTATTGTTTAACATGGGTTATATAACATATTATGACATAATGTGTGGTAAGTATGTTAGCACAATGTGCTAGCCACTACTTACACAGCAGTTATAAGGTATAATGACAGTTGATATCCGAGCACACAGTTGTCTAGGAAATACCTTGATATGTGCACCACAAAGTAACTACAAGTTGCTTTGAGGAACACATTTCAAGTTTTTTTAATCAATTTTTTTTTTAATTATATTTAATTAAATCTAAGTTTATTTAATTTTATTTAATTTTATGCATTTACTTATCCTTGTTTTTCATCTGCTCAAACTTGATTTTTTTAATATTCCTTTTCTTCTTTGGCAGACACTGTGACACAACACAGCCCAGTTTATTTCTACAGCAGTGACAAGTAACCACAGTGAGGAGAGCTGCACCACAACTGAGACATTCAGTTTCATTCAGTGGTTCTCAACCCCAGTCCTGGGCACCTACAAGACAGCACATTTTTACTTCAGCTCAGCATTATTATGCCTGATCGAAGGTATTCACTGATTACTCAGCCCCTGGCTCCTTTGACTAGAGACAGGCTGGTGTTTGGCATAAACGAGAATGTGTCTGTCTGGTGGGTTCCCAAGCCTGGCTTTGAGAAACACAGGTTTAGCTCAATTTTGACATCAGTAATGTGTTCCCCATCATTTTATCAAATACATTAATAACTGAAGCTGGGCGGATTTTCCTGAAGATGATTCGGATGTGTTCTAAATGCGCATGCTGGTGAAATGCCATCACAATGTGATTACTGACCGCTTCTATATATGATCCACTGTGGAAAAAACAAATGCAGGGACATCAAACCTTAAGAAGAAAAGTTATTTGAACATATCAAACTGAAAATTAATATCAGAGACAAAACGTAGGACTTTTAGAATTAAATAACATCATGGCACCATGTCTAGACACATTATTACTAAAGAATGAGCAAAGGGAAAATAATTGCATTATTAGTTTTACAAGCTTACATTTGGGATTGATATAGGATACAACATTTTAGTTAAGCTCTCAAAGCATTTATAGGCTCATTTGCGTTCAAAATCAGTTGGATCCATTGAGCATAAATTTGAGGATAAATTCAAATGTTATTTTCATTTCTTAGAATAGTTCTGCTGCCCAGTAAATATCAGATTAGTACGTTGTCACTGTTTTAGTTCGTCAGATTTATTAATGTGAGTGAATAATTAAGCAATACATCAAGAGTAATTGAAGCACATTTCAAAACAAAGCATAGTTTACAATAAGTCTTACATACTGTAAAACATACAAGAAACATTTGTGAGATATTACTGTGAAGTGAGAAGGAAGCCAACTGACATAGTCGTTATATTACTAGCACCTCAAATCAATTTTTTTCAGTTTATTTGGAAAGTAAAAATACTCTTTCTGCCATTCACCAATCTGTAACAACTGATTGGGATGTGGGTATCTATTTTTTTTCCCAAAGAGTGCACTAACAATTGTTTTTGGAAAAGCTTTGCTCCAGTTTCAAACCTCACGAATTATTTTGAATAAATATTAGATTTAGATGAGATGTGATCTTTTTGTCTATGTAACATACATTTCATGCCCAAATTTTCATTTTAATTGCACATTTTATAATTTCCTGTAATGAAAAACACATGCAATGATTTTCAAGAAAGCTTTAGGCAATAATTATATATAATTATATACAACCTACATTCACACAATCCTAAACCACAGACTGAAACCGTATATTCTGGACAGCAACATATATGAACTGGTGCACTAGAGTCTTGTATTCATATCTTCATTTCACTTATATTGTGAGTTACTTTACATTATCTACAAAGTAATAAAAGTATTTTCCCTAGAGCTGACTTGTTTTCTAATCAAAAGAAAGAAGAAGGAAAAAATGGAAAAAAGAAAAATGAAAAAAGACAAATAACAAAGTATAATGCTGAGAGGTATGTGCCTTTATTAAGATGAGATGATATTATGTCATATGACAAACAGCAAACTGATAATCAAAGCAGTGAGAGCATTGGTTTAACACTGAAGCAGTTGAAGCATGTCTGATACACCACATCACTTCATAAAAAGAAAAAAAAAGTTTAATTGAATGAAATGTAATCATGTTTCACTGCAAGTTTCACAGTTTATAATTACTGTTTCCTGACAATGTGATTAAAATGAAGTTAATTGGACAATTGTATCATAATATGCAATGTATAATTACTGCGTCCTTCTTGTTCACGAGTGCAAATCTTGAATAATTTTCAGCGACTTCTGGAAGATTATGTTGTAGTTACAGCCCCTAAGCAAAACGCTTATTTGTGTGTATGCGTTTGATTAAGATAACGTAGAATGTATACACAGGGCTTCTCACAAGGGGCTGATCAAAAAGCCACTGAAAATCGACTGGTTTTCAGAACTACCCCACACCCATGCATTAGCTTTGAGAACAATATGAATATAATCTCCGACGTCCAACAGCAATGAAACTCCATTTGATCCGTTCTCTGCTCCAGCTTGACCAGTGTGGTGAGATGCCGTGCACACGAGCTGTGTATTCTTGTACATCATTAGATATGTTGAACGTTCAGCTGCAGCATGATAAAAGAAGCTGATGTAGTAGATTCCTCTCACTGGAGCCATGAAAAATCCTGTAGTCCCACCAAACAAACAGACATCATTCCGTTTTAAATGAACAGTGTACATTCAGCACAAGATATGTCTACACCCAAATAAATTTGCGAACTGAAGGAAAAACAAATCACCTAGATGGAATATGAACATACTGTAAACATTTACGTAGTGGTGTTAGTACCATACCTGTATTTGGGTTGTAAGCATTGCCAATGTTTGTGAGCACATTTCTAAAAATGAGAGTTTGGTCTTCGCTGTTTGGACCGTTGTTTCCACCGTTAAGAGCAGCTGTAAATGCCACTTTTGGACTTACTAAAAGTGGAGGGAGTACAAAAACAATTCACTAACGTGGAAGGGGTATAATGATGAAAGTCAAAGGATTAGAAAATAATCAATTAATGATTACTTCAAAAAATCATGTGAACAAAGTTTTATTTGTAAGTTATCAGGCAATTTAAAGCTTAAAAATAAATAAACAGACAGATAATCTGGAGGATAACATTCAAACAACATTCATACTACCTGAAAACTGCCCTCGCAGTTCTTCATCTTGACTTTCCAGTTGGGTATACACTGATTGTAGGGAAGGTAGGAATAGTCAAGTTACACCACACACCTTTTTTTCTTTTATCTAAATATTACCTTTAGGTCCAAATTTCTCTCACCTCTGTCGTGTGTCAAGTCCTCAATTTGACTCTTCATGGTTTCCAGTTTCTCAGCCATAGCTCCTTGGTCCTTAATCAGCTGAGCACATGTATTAAGTGTACAAACCGAATGGGTGTTTGTAGTGGCCTGAGCTTCATCATTACCATTGTCAAAGTGGGGGGAAATGTGATGTTCTCCCCCATAACTCTCCTTCTCAGCTAGAAATAGACTGCAGTTCAGCAGCACAAGAAAAACGACAAAGGCCCTCATTATTTAGCGCTCAACCTGATACTGAAACTGAATCACTGAAGTGTTATAGTTTCCAAACTAAGCCTCAATATATACTCACTGGGCATGGTCTGATCAATAATTGTTCAGTGTAAATGACAACACATCATAATAAATATTAACTCTCCAATCTTCTAAAAGCAAGGCATTCTTGTGCCAAGTAATCTCTTGGAATTTTCCCAGGTACTATCCAACTCTTGTAAAACTATATTAAGTTGGAACAATATTTCCTTCTTTACCTTTATTGCTGTTGCCCTCTTAAATTATCATTATATATCATTAAAGTGCCTGGAAAATCTAACTGGCATTCGTGACCTGGCACTCTTTTGCTTTAAATCTTATCTCTCAGAGAGAAAGCAGTGTGTCCACTATAATAATGTGACCTCTGAGTATTGTGTGCTTAACTATGGTGTTCCTCAGGGATCGGTCCTTGGCCCTCTTCTATTCCCTATTTACATGCTCCCTTTGGTTGACATTTATTCATAATTACAACATTAATTTCGACTGTTATGCTGACGATACTCAGATTTTCTGACCTATCAAGCACAATGACTGAATTGGCTAACCTTGAGGTGTGTCTTTCCTGTATTAAGTGTTAGATGTCTTCAAATTGCCTGATGCTTAACGCAGGCAAGACTGAAAGGTGCCCCTGCACAAAAACTTCTTTTCAGTGATCTTACCCTAAGTTTTGACAGCTGCATCATCTCTCAAAATTCTACAGCTAAAAACTTTAATGTGATTTTTGACTCTAGTCTCTCGCTAGACACTCATATCAAAACACAACCAATTCTGCCTTTTATCACCTCCGTAATACAGCTAAAATTAGGCCCTTTCCAAGTATTCCTGATGCAGAAACCATGGTTCACACATTCATCACGTCTCGCCTCGATTACTGCAATGTTCTGTACTCTGGCCTGCCTGTCTCTATTACCAAAAGTCTGCAGGTGGTCCAGAATGCTGCTGCCAGAATCCTGAGGAGAACAAGGAAATTTGATCACATTAGCCCTGTCCTGGCTTCCCTTCATCGACTCCCAATTCATGTAAGGGCAGATTTTAAGGTCCTCTTATTAAATATTGATCCCAGAGTGCTACATAGGCTTATATTCAGCACAGAATTAGCAGCAATATTCTGAGAGCAGTAAGAATTTCATTAATCTATTTTTAGTTTAAATCAGCTGTAAACATACACTTTTCAAAAATCTATCTTCAGAGGTGCTGAGATATTGTAAGAAAACAGATTATAAATCGTTCTGGCTCAGACTTTTGAGCTCTGAACCTTGTAAAAATAGGTGTTTGCTATACATAGGTGATTAAAGAATTCAGAAATTTCATGTGGTTTGACTACTAAAGTGTTGAAGCTTTGGAGTGATGCTGCTTTTTCAAAGTCAGTGGGCTACACAATGAATATTGATGAGGTAGGTGTCAACACACCTGAAATAGTCCCCCGCCCCACTGTCAGAGGTAACGGCCCATCAGTCTTTTTAGGTTTATTGAAACTGCAAACCCAGAGGTACAATGGATAATAGATGTTCTGCTTTCAAATTTATTGTGATATAGGGTGACTTGATAACAATGCAACATCATTCGCAGTAATGCATTACAACAGCCTACACTGATGAGACTAATTGTCACAATAAGGGCAGTATAACCTTCATGAGTCTGATATATAAAGTTTTACATTGACTTGCACCGGCCTACCTATCTGACTTAATTACACCCTACAACCTCCCTCGCACCCTGCACTCTCAAGATTCTGGACTATTAGTCATTCCGAGAGTTAAAAAGAAGTCTGCTGGCAACCAAGCCTTTTTGTTATAGACATGTAAAGCCCTTCGAGACTATAAATAGTGATATTGGGCTCTAAATAAACTTGTATTATTATTATTATTATTATTTATTTCTTATTAAGTATAACTAACATACTTGTGTGCATGTGTTAGTGTGTGTGTGTGTGTCTGTGATTATAGTTATGATTTAGTTAATTGTGATGATTATAGTTCACACACGCACTCATGCACACACACATACTCACAAACTATATATCTATACATATATTTATACAGAGTATACAACTGACGTGAGCATACCCCTGTGCAATATCACTGAGATGTCAAATTATTCAAAACTGTTGAGCAGCAAGGTATTTGCTCCTATGTAAAATTAAAGACTAACAGTTTAGATTTACTATATTAAAAATACAGGCCCCAATGTCCGTAATTTCTGATGACAGACTCAATCCTCTTCAGCATAGAGGATACCAGTCTTGCACAAATTTCTGGAGAGATATTCTGCTATACATCAGAGACAATTCTTTTCAGCTGCTCTTCAGTGGGGAGGTTGTGTTGCTCTACCTTTCTCTTTAAAATACCCAAAAGGTGTTTTATTGGATTCAAGTCAAGCGACATACTTGGCCAGGTCACAGTTTTCACTTTTTTTGTTCTTTAGAAACTCTTGCATTGTTTTGGCAGTGTGCTTTGGATCGTTATCGTGCCAGAATATTCCTTTTCTGCCAAGCTTCCGGAGACTGGGAATCATCTTGTCAGCCAGTATTTTGGTATATCCACAGACATTCATGGTGCCATCTATAAATGTCATCTCCCCAGCATCTTTTGCAGTCCTACAGCCCCATATCATCATACTCCCACCTCCGCGCTTCACTATCGGGACTGTGCATTCACTGTGGTAGTCCTGGCCAGCTTCACACCAAACATGCTGCTCCTATGTGCTCCCAATATTCATCAGGCTTCTTTTCCTGTTCTTCAGCAGAGTTAAATCTTGGAGTTTCATGCTGAAGAGCAAACAAGGGTTTTTTTCTTGGACACCGTCCATAGTTGTTTGTGTTATGCAATGTCCTTCGCGCTGTCTTAGCTGTCACAGTAACTGATTTGCATTGATAGCCCCTGTGTCAAGTCTGAAACACTTGCCCATCTTTCAGAACTAGATTGTGCGGGTAGTGCACTGTCCATGGTGTCATTTTAGGAGGATGGCCACTGCAGCCCCAATTAGTGGTACTGTGGCTCATTCTATATCTCCTGATATCTGCTGCAACTGTGTTTTGACTGACTTTTACTTAGTCGCCGATCTTCCTGTATCCTTTTCCATCTTTGTGAAGTCTCACAATCAGATTTTTCAGTTCCTCTGGCAATTCTTTTCCATGTAGAGCCATGATGAAGATATGCAGATAGGCACAGCCAATAGGTCCAAAATTGAGAAAGTTCTGTTGTTCACAAGTCATTTTATAAGCATCTTCATGCAATTAGGCCAACTGGAAATCATAGGCGTATTCAGTTTTGTTTCAATGATCACAGGTTTTTTCAATTTGAGTGTGAGTGATGACAGGTGTATTCACTTTTGTTGCACTGAGTTTCTACTTTGAGGCCTGTATTTTCAATACAGTCTTTCTAAAGTATTTATTTCTGATTGCTCATAACAGGAAATATTCTACTCGTCAACGTAATGCAATTGTTGAGAGGTGCTACAATTTTGAATTGAAGTGATATTGCACAGGGGTGTACTCACTTCTGTTGTGTACCTCTCTCTCTCTCTCGCTCTCTCTCTCAGTATATATATATATATATATATATATATATATATATATATATATATATATATATATACTGAGATATATATAGGTATGTATATATGAAAACACACACACACACACACACACACATATACATATATATGTGTGTGTGTGTGTGTTTATTTTTTTTTTCTTTTCTTAAATGTAGCAACCATCAGCCACCTCCTCTACAAGAACGGAACAACCATCAGCCACCCCCTCTACACTGATGACGTCAAACTGTACGCCAAGAGTGAGCAAGACGTCGAATCACTGATCCACACCACTAGGATCTACAGCAATCACATCGGTATGTCATTCAGGCTTGAGAAGTGTGGTCGGATGGTAACAAAGTGAAGGAAGGTAGTCATAACTGAGGGGGCTGTGCTACCAGAGGGCAACATAGCAGATGTCGAGGAAAAGGAAATGGGAATCATGAAGAGGTCACTAGGAAAGAAGCCACTCCCAAATACCTGCAGAGAGTAAGGCTCGTCCTGAGAAGTCAGCTGAATGGGAAAAACAAGGTCTTAGCTATCAACACCTACGCCCTGCCAGTCATCAGATACCCCAATGGAGTCATAAGCTGGCCAAAGGAAGAGATACAAGCCACTGACATCAAGTCAAGAAAGCTCCTTACAATGCACGGAGGATTTCACCCCAAATCTGCTGGAGCTGTGACCCCCAAACTGGGAGAGTGGTCCTAGCAGATCCCGGGAAGAACATCCAAGATCTCTGTCCAGAAGAGCGCAGTCCTAGGAACAGCTAAGACACTATGCAGCAGAACCCTCAGGCTCGCTTGTGGATTGTGTATTGGCTTTGGTGTTTTGGTTATCGCGGGGGGAAGGACAGGTAAGGTAGGGGATCCCAAATATGAACAAGACGAAATATGGTTTCTTTACCATTAAAAACAGCACAGTTACACCAATGGTCATACAACTAGCTGCTCATGACTTGGCTCCTGGCTATTTTTAAGTTTTAACACGCATTTATGACTTCAAATATGTCGCAGCAAGATACTCCAACCCAGATGTGGTGGGTTACCCTTATGACTCCAACCCAGAGGTGGTGGGTTAACCTTATGACTCCAACCCAGAGGTGGTGGGTTACCCTTATGACTCCAACCCAGAGGTTGTGGGTTTCCCTTATGACTCCAACCCAGAGGTGGTGGGTTACCCTTATGACTCCAACCCAGAGGTGGTGGGTTTCCCTTATGACTCCAACCCAGAAGTGGTGGGTTACTCTTATGCTACGTCCCCTCTACGTACCCCTAGACACCACACTACACCAGGGACGTAACAATGACTCATCGTTTTTTTATTTGGAATTTCTTACACATTTTAGAGGAACAGAATAATTTGTTAGACTTTCTTGGAGAATAGAGTTTTGGAGAATTTCTTGGTAGCTTCTTGATTTTCCCTCAAAGCAAAATTGTTGCATTGCATCATGATGACTTTGTACAGAGCTTTGCACTCTTATTTTATAGGATGTGACATCAAGAAAACAAACAAACAAAAAAACACAGGAATTGAGGCCAAAGAAAACATTGGTCATTCAAGCACTTTACAGGTTTTATCACCTTTACTTTATTACTTTATTCTAATAACCTTTTTTTAAATTACATTATTGCATTACTAACCTTACTCCTGATCAGGCAAAAATACTGATGCAAATTTCAGTATTTGGCACATTAATATGGAAAACTGTTAATATTCAGAATGGTTGCAGTTTCCCTCCATTTGCTATTTTTCCCTTTTGAATCCATAGTTTCATTTAAAACATTATCTGGAATCAGATCTGAAATGGGTTGCAACATGCAGGCACATAATATATATATGTGTATTTATATATATATGTGTGTGTTTGTGTGTGTGTGTGTTTTTGTATATCTGCACAATATATATCTCACAAAAAATGAGTATGTTAGAGTTTTATCATTGTGTAATTAAATTGTGTGGTTAATTTGATATCTGATTCACTTTCTGATAAGAGATGTTACAATTTGAGAACTTGAGATCTGAGCTGGTGGAAGCACTCAGCCACCTAAATGACTCCAGAGTGACAGAAAAAAATTGAGATCTGAATCATTTACATCAGTGACTCTCAACTCCAGCCCTGGGAGGCCACTATCTTGCAAGTCTATGTTTTAACTCAGGACTGACACACTTGATTCCACTGATCAATTAATCATCAAGCCCTTGATTAGCTCAATTATTTGTGATAATGAAGAGCTAAAACACAGATGAGCAGGACAGTGGCCCACAAGGACTGGAGATGAGAACCACTGATTTACATAATCTGACATATGGGAATTACCCATTTGCAATGTAGGCGGTGCTAAAGAGTAGGTCAAATGGACATCAAATCCCCAAACTATCTCTCTAACATCACCATGGCGAAAGAAGAGGGAGAGAGAGAGATGAACAGACTGTGTGGTGGGGTGGGGAGGAGGGTTAAAACTGAAGACCGTTGTAAAATAAAGACAGTATCACCACAGCTTCATCTCATAAGTCAAACGTTGTCCCAATCTGTGTTTGCTCCGCACAGTTAGAGACATCGAGGTTGGATTGGATCTGTTTGATTCTTCTCAATTACTATAAATTGCTATTGATTTCTTCTACTGATGTCTTTTAAATGCAGTTATTTCTGATTAAGAAGAAGTGAGATGTAACAAATGAACAAGAAGATGATGCCTGAAGATATTCACTTTGTTGGTCATGTTTATCAGACTTGAGAAATATTGTGGTGTAAGTTCAAGTTACAAAGACTTTTGCTGTCTGTGATTTTATATGTGTCATTTGGAAGGGTTTACACAGACATGGTCACCGTGACAAGTGTGGAAGACCAACTCAAGGTGGAGCAGTTACTACAGCTCCAGCCAGTGACATCTCATGTGTGGATGGGCCTCCGCAGGGACCTGGTGGAAAGTCGCTGGTTTTGGATGAATGGGCAAAGTATGACCTACCAGGAATGGAAGGGACTGAACCTACCACAAGCGGGGTTCTCCAGCCCATGTGGGACCATCAGCTGCAGAAGGGACTTCCTGTGGACTGATCAACCATGTGAGGAGCCTCTTAACTTCCTTTGTTACACAGGTGAGTTAATGAACAACACTGACAACACTGACCACCTAAGATGTCCACGTCACTGGCCCACATCTAGCTGTGTTCATTAACTAGCTGGGTTAATTTTCACCTAGCAGGGTTAATTGGACAACGCTGTTTAGCTTTAGCATATTCTCATGTAGGCTTAGCCAACCAATCCTGTTTTAAGTCTACACTTAAAGACTGTGAGTGTGTACTGTATATATGTTTGACTTGCGCTATGCATTAACATTCAAGGGGTTCTTGTTTAGCGGGCCCATATGCAGGTGAATGTTTTTAAAGGGCAATGTGTGTCACCCTATGCTGGACATTCAAGACCATGTAAATCTGATGAAGACTTGTCAATGTCCTTTTGATTGACTCAACTTAAGTTCACTCACTTCATTTAAGATCATACTGTGTCCAACTCAAAATCTGTAAAATAAATGAACGGAATGACTAAAATGAAATTCTTTACTTGAATCAATGTAACTGTATTAAGTGAGTTTCAGTTCTGATGTGAATGGTTTTATACTCGTTGACAGTGGCATCGTTAGGTCCAGTCATTCGGGGCGATAACCCTGAATAGAAGGTAATGTGGACATGATGGCACTCTGGGACACAAGGTGGCCACCCACTCCACCGTCAACAAACCTGAGTGAACATGTTAGAGTGGGGGGGTGACAGCATCCAAACATCCCAGTTCTCCAAACATTATATGTCCAAGAACCCTCCAGATCTGCTCATTTACCTAGTAAAGAGCTGTTAGCAAAAGGCTAAAAAGATTTCAGCCTTGACTTAAACATAGAGACTGTGTCTGAGTCTCAAACATTAATTGGGAGGCTGTTCCATAACTGTGGGGCTCTGTAAGAGGACGCTCTGCCCCCTACTGTAGCCATCATAACCCAAGGTACCAACAAATAGCCTGCACCTTTTGACCTAAGTAGGTGTGGTGGATCATAAAAGACCAGGAGTTCACACAGGTACTGTGGCGCAAGACCATTTAGTGCTCTATAGGTTAATATCAAGACTTTATAATCAATACGAGATTTGACTGGGAGCCAGTGCCACGTGGATAAGATATATCTTATCATATCTTTTGGTTCTAGTAAGAACTCTGGCTGCTGCATTCTGAACTAACTGGAGCTTATTTATACACCTATTAGAACATCTCGACAGTAAGGCATTACAATAGTCTAACCTAGAGGTAATGAAAGCATGAACCCAGTTTTTCAGCATCTTGACATGACAATGCATTTCTTATCCTGTTAATGTTTCTAAGATGAAAGAAGGCTATCCTGATAATATTATCTACATGAGCTTCAAATGAAAGACTGGAGTCAATAATTACACCAAGGTCTTTTACTGCTGCACCTGATGTAAGAGAAAGGCCATCCAGAGTTACTATGTGATCAGAAAGCTTACTCCTAGCTGCATGTGATCCTAATACAAATACTTCTGATTTTTCAGAGTTAAGTGAGAGGAAGTTAGTAAGCATCCAATGCCTAATATCCTTTAGACATTCCTCAATTTTGTTAAGCTGGTGTCTCTCGTCTGGCTTCGCTGAGACATACAACTGTGTGTGATCAGCATAGCAGTGGAAGCTAATACCGTGTTTACGAATAATATTACCATTACCATAATATTACTAACATTCCCAGTTAGCTTTGATACAATATTAAATAAAAATCTCGGATTATTTTTGTTGTCTTCTATTAGGGTGGAAAGATACACTGATCTAGCAGCACTAAGAGCTTTTCTATAGCTCAGGAGGCTCTCTCTCCATGCTAACTGGAATACTACCAATTTAGCTTGGCACCATTTACATTCTAGTTTTCGAGTGGTATGTTTTAAGGCGCGTGTGTGTGCTCGTTATACCAGGGAGCTAGTTTTTTCTCTCTGATTATTTTCCTTTTACGTGGGGCCACATTATCTAAGGTGTTGCGTAATGTTAACTCTAAAGATTCAGTTGCCTGATCAAGTTCTGTGGGGTGGGACAGTGATCCAATCAAAGTTGATAACTCTGGGAGATTATTGATAAAGCTCTGCGTAGTAGCTGGCGTAAACGTACGTTTATCACAACAGCGTGGTGAGGTGCATATATTATTACTAAGAAACATTTTGAATGAGATAAGATAATGATCTGAGATAGCTTCAGATTGTGGAAATGTGACTATACTTGCTACATTTAATCCGAGCGTTAGTATAAGATCGAGGGTGTGGCCACCATTATGAGTGGGCCCTATGACCGTCTGATTAATCCCTACCGAATCTAGAATGGACACGAACGCTGTTCTCAGAGGATCCTGTGGGTTATCAAAATGAATGTTAAAGTCTCCGACAATTAGACCCTTGTCTAAAGAAATAACGAGGTTTGAGATAAAATCTGCAAATTCACAGAGGAATTCAGAGTACGGCGCAGGGGGTCTATAGATAATAATTAGTGTGATAGACTGGGTGGACATTTACTACCCATTTTAATTACAGACATGGAATTTTACACAGCAACCCCACTGGTACAGGCTGGAGCGACATTGGCCTTCACTTCAAAAGCAAACATGTGTCCTATGTCCTGCGTCACCCCTGGGTCATTACCACTGTTCATTTCCACATAGGCCTAATGGTTAAGGGAAAATATACATCGTGTGCCGAGTGCAGGCAGAGACTCCAGCAAGACTAGCTATTACAGCATAGTTAAAAGGGAGAGCTAGAAGGTAATACGGACATGATGGCACTCTGGGACACAAGGCGGCCACCCACTCCACCGTCAACAAACCTGAGTGAACATGTTAGAGTGGGGGGGTGACAGCATCCAAATATCCCAGTTCTCCAAACATTACATGTCCAAGAACCCTCCAGATCTGCTCATTTACCTAGTAAAGAGCTGTTAGCAAAAGGCTAAAAAGATTTCAGCCTTGACTTAAACATAGAGACTGTGTCTGAGTCTCGAACATTAATTGGGAGGCTGTTCCATAACTGTGGGGCTCTGTAAGAGGAGGCTCTGCCCCCTGCTGTAGCCATCATAACCCAAGGTACCAACAAATAGCCTGCACCTTTTGACCTAAGTAGGCGTGGTGGATCATAAAAGACCAGGAGTTCACGCAGGTACTGTGGCGCAAGACCATTTAGTGCTCTATAGGTTAATATCAAGATTTTATAATCAATACAAGATTTGACTGGGAGCCAGTGCCACGTGGATAAGATATATCTTATCATATCTTTTGGTTCTAGTAAGAACTCTGGCTGCTGCATTCTGAACTAACTGTAGCTTATTTATACACCTATTAGAACATCTCGACAGTAAGGCATTACAATAGTCTAACCTAGAGGTAATGAAAGCATGAACCAGTTTTTCAGCATCTTGAAATGACAATGCATTTCTTATCCTGTTAATGTTTCTAAGATGAAAGAAGGCTATCCTGATAATATTATCTACATGAGCTTCAAATGAAAGACTGGAGTCAATAATTACACCAAGGTCTTTTACTGCTGCACCTGATGTAAGAGAAAGGTCATCCAGGGTTACTATGTGATCAGAAAGCTTACTCCTAGCTGCATGTGATCCTAATACAAATACTTCTGATTTTTCAGAGTTAAGTGAGAGGAAGTTAGTAAGCATCCAATGCCTAATATCCTTTAGACATTCCTCAATTTTGTTAAGCTGGTGTCTCTCGTCTGGCTTCGCTGAGACATACAACTGTGTGTGATCAGCATAGCAGTGGAAGCTAATACCGTGTTTACGAATAATATTACCTAGAGGTAGCATATATAAAGAAAAAAGCAGTGGGCCTAAAACAGAAGCTTGCAGGACTCCAAACTTTACCTCAGTATGTGCAGAGAAGTCACCATTTACATCCACAAACTGATAACGATCAGTCAAGTAGGACCTAAGCCATAAGAGGGCCGTTCCCTTAACTCTAACAACATTTTCTAGTCTATCAAGGAGAATAATATGATCAATGGTGTCAAAGGCTGCACTGAGGTCGAGCAACACAAGCAAGGAGACACAACCCTGATCAGAGGCCAGTAATAGGTCATTTGCAACTTTAACCAGTGCTGTCTCTGTGCTGTGATGAGGCCTAAATCCTGACTGATACATTTCATGAATGTTATTCCCATGTAAGTATGAGCATAACTGCTGTGCTACAGCCTTTTCTAGGATCTTGGAGATAAAAGGGGAGGTTAGATATTGGCCTGTAGTTGGACAACGAACAGGGGTCAAGGTCAGGTTTCTTAATTAGGGGTTTGATAACTGCCAGTTTAAAAGATTTAGGTACGTAGCCAGTGCTAAGGGAGGAATCGATTATTTTTAGAAGAGGTTCGATGACTACTGGTAGTCTCTGCTTGAGGAAACGTGTAGGTAAGGGATCTAGTACACAAGTTGGTGTGTAGCACCGCCACATACGGGTTTTAGGATTCCTTTTTTTAAAATTCATGGTTAACAGGATGATGGTTGACCACTACTGAAGGAAATCCGTATAAGGCAATATTCCATCCCCAAGATGTATAATGGTTGTTTTAATTTATACCAGTCTATTGTTATGTTTTCGTTTTGTTGGGTTTGATCAGCTGGCCGTCAAACCGGTCAGCTGACCCACATGTCAGCTGACTCGCCAACCCGGGAACTTTGGGAACACTTTTAAAAAGGAGACACGGGTATGGCTAGAGGGGGAACGAAAGGAGAGTCAGGGAGTCTGCGGGGGACCTGAACATTTAAGGTGCACCTAAAATAAATTAAACTGAAAAAGGAACTGCGTGGACGTTTCCTTGAAAAGAACTTGCAATCACCGCATTTCACGGCTAAACGCGGGTAAAATCGTCTGATCCCTATCTTGCCGGAGCGGTGAGATTGTTCTTTTTTCTTTTTCTTTTTTTTGCTGGATTCACGGTGGATTATCTTTTTTTTGCTGTTCGTTGGTTTTTTTGGGGACTCTTTTTTTCGTATTGCATTGGATTACTGTTTTTCTTTTGTTGAATGACTTTCTACATTGATTGCGCGGACGAGCACGGAGACGGAGGGAACTTTAAGAACTGTCATTTAGTTTGTGTGTGTAAATAGAGGTGTTGGTGTATGTTTGTTGAATTTTCGATGCCGGCAATACATTTAAACGACGGCCTCTTCTGCGTTGCCTATTTCTTTAACGAAACAAATCGAAATTAACGCAATTCACAAAATAGGAAACGTCAGTCTCATCTTAAATGAGAATCAATTTTAACCCGTGTGTTTATTGGTAAGGATCGTTGTGTTATAGCTGATCGTTACAGGTGATTTTGATGAAGAAATTAGTGAGGTTAATTCGGTCACTTGAAGGGGAGTAAAACATTCTAATCGCTGATCTGATATAGTCATATTGTTATCTACAGTGTTAGTGATCAGATTATTTGGTTTAAAATTTATAGTCTGGATTGTTTGCCTGATATTTTCAATTTTGCTATTGAAAAAATTCATGAATGCGTCGCCACTGTATGTTGATGGTGTGCCTGTTTCCGAGGTGCTCTCATTCCCAGTTAGCTTTGATACAATATTAAATAAAAATCTCGGATTATTTTTGTTGTCTTCTATTAGGGTGGAAAGATACACTGATCTAGCAGCACTAAGAGCTTTTCTATAGCTCAGGAGGCTCTCCCTCCATGCTAACTGGAATACTACCAATTTAGCTTGGCACCATTTACATTCTAGTTTTCGAGTGGTATGTTTTAAGGCGCGTGTGTGTGCTCGTTATACCAGGGAGCTAGTTTTTTCTCTCTGATTATTTTCCTTTTACGTGGGGCCACATTATCTAAGGTGTTGCGTAATGTTAACTCTAAAGATTCAGTTGCCTGATCAAGTTCTGTGGGGTGGGACAGTGATCCAATCAAAGTTGATAACTCTGGGAGATTATTGATAAAGCTCTGCGTAGTAGCTGGCGTAAACGTACGTTTATTACAACAGCGTGGTGAGGTGCATATATTATTGCTAAGAAACATTTTGAATGAGATAAGATAATGATCTGAGATAGCTTCAGATTGTGGAAATGTGACTATACTTGCTACATTTAATCCGAGCGTTAGTATAAGATCGAGGGTGTGGCCACCATTATGAGTGGGCCCTATGACCGTCTGATTAATCCCTACCGAATCTAGAATGGACACGAACGCTGTTCTCAGAGGATCCTGTGGGTTATCAAAATGAATGTTAAAGTCTCCGACAATTAGACCCTTGTCTAAAGAAATAACGAGGTTTGAGATAAAATCTGCAAATTCACAGAGGAATTCAGAGTACGGCGCAGGGGGTCTATAGATAATAATTAGTGTGATAGACTGGGTGGACATTTACTACCCATTTTAATTACAGACATGGAATTACACACAGCAACCCCACTGGTACAGGCTGGAGCGACATTGGCCTTCACTTCAAAAGCAAACATGTGTCCTATGTCCTGCGTCACCTCTTATAAAAAAAATCAAAATGAACTAATCTGTTTGATCTAGAGATCCTGAATTTCCTGATATCCCTAAAATGGTTGAGAAATTAAGAATTATTTATTTTCACCTTTATGTGCTTCACTGTGATACTTCTCTAACGTCTGAACATCATTTAACACATTAAAGCTTCTTTAATGCATCTGAATAATTGGTGCATTATTTCTATAAACTAAGATTGACAAGGAGTAACTGGGCATGAGCATCATCACTGTTGTAAATTCAAATATGTTTCAATCTGGGAAAATAAATGCAAGGTGAATGAACAGAAACTTTGATCACTGGATCATGATAAATTGCAAAACAATGAATGTTCATTTAAAGCTTAGTTGAAACTTATGTAAACCAAAGACCAAACTGAGCTCGACCACAAATTTCACTTCTTGGTAAGTAACAGTATAAGGAGTTGAATGCTGTCGTTACACAGAAACAGCTACACCTGATTAAATAAACACTAAAACTGGTTGGACATACTTCCTCATTGGTTGTAAGTGCCCCACATCCATGGTAGTTATGCCATAATATGAGAGAGTCTGCTAGCGTGAATAAAAATGGCAGAACTTGTGGTACAGGTACCCGTGACTGATGAAATGGGAGTGTACCATGTGCTAATAGCAAGACTGCTGAGTGAGCTCATTGTCTGCATCATACAGAAACTGAATGGGCTTAGGGCGTGACAGTAGCCATATCGCATTTTCTGTTCAAGCCAGAGTTGGTGATTGTTGACATGTGTCACAGTACATTCCATAGCTACTAAATGAGAAGATTAGGTTTGAGAACGGGAGAGTATTAATCTTTTATCGATCTGTTCAAAATAGAAATGCCTTTCTGTCGTCCCAGTTCACTTATGTCCATGTTGAAGTTTGACATAGGGTATCCATTTTCTCCCAGTGCCAGAGAAAACAAAAACAACAGCAATAGTAACAGCAGTTGTAAAATATTAAGACATTTCCACAGTTTTTCTGAATAAGTTAGGCACAGATGCTCTATTAATTTTGACCAGTAAAGTACAAGGTCCCAGAACTTTGCCAGCTTAGACAGATAACCAAATAGGCCACCTGTGTGTGCACATGTTCCTTTGAGACATTAACCCCTAGGGGGCCCCAAAGCTACTCAAACACACATGCACACCAAACATCTGTGTCTGTGCGTGAGTGTGTGAGTTTGTGTGTGTGAACTATAATCATGCACATACACAGAGATACTAGGGGTTGCACAGAGTACTCGAGCATTCGAGTACTCCAGCAGTTACATCAATTCTCGACTTTCTATGTCGAGAACCCACCAATGGCGTGATGCTAGGTCGCGCACACTCAGTCTCCAGTCAGAGCTCTTGGTAAACAAGAGGAATGATGGCAACAACATGAAAGGGTAAATTGATGGTCCATTTGCTTTAATGTTGTATTTCACTGTGCAAATTTTCTTTCCCAGCTGTCGTTGTAATGAAATAAACATGCAGTATTTGTGAGTTGTGGGGGGATTTCTCAAGGATGACTGTAACATCAAATCTTGTATATAAAAGACTGCTATAATGTGGCTAAACAAATGAATGTTGTTAAAAGATAGGTGCAAGCAAATGTGACTAATTTTAAGTCGGTTAGGCTTACTAATGAAAACCAGACAAAAAAAAGTCGCTATATCTAAACACAATTAGAACATTTAACGGAGAAATAATTATGCGTTTTCAAATTTACATGGGTTTACAATAGTGTGCACAACACGCTTTGTTGACCAAGCTTTCTATCTTGGGCTACTGTAGAATGTGGGTAACAATAACTTTAAAATACCGTCTGTATCATCCATATTTCACCATTGTGTAAGGTAAGACCAAGTGTTATCTTCATATCATACCACTAATTTTATGCTTTGCCCTATGCGCTGGGACAACCGCATCATTGCATAGTCTTTTAAGTGATGCAGCAGCGCCCCCTGCCCACATGTGAATAAAACAAGACACAAAATAATCAGTCAAACAAATGACTTCTCAAACTTCTCTGCTCTCTGTAGTCGCCTCATGTTCTGGAATTCAGTAAATAAATATATAAATTTGTGATTTAAGAGGTTTTAATCAAACGTCTTTTTTTCCATCAAAGTTTCTGACAAAATCTATACATCCAAAACCTTAAACAATATTTCACTGAATTTGAAATTGTCTACTGTGTCTAAATTGTGTACTGAAATTGCATATTTTACTACCAAAGTGTATACTAGCACTGAGCTGTTAACCTCCCAGTGCACTCAGTTTCATGCAAGTTGTGAAAACAAGACAGTGGTTTAGCTGTCATGTGACACTCCAGGCATGTGGAGTCATGTCATGTCATTGTCAGCCATTTATCTAGGATCAAGTCGTGGGTTAAAGCTTTCTGATGTTGCAAAATACAGAGCAGAAAAAAAGAAAGAGAGAGAGAAAAAAAAGCCATTTTCCTCCACTTTTCCAAAAAGAAGCAGCACATGTTTTGGTTCTGGTGGGGAAAAAAAGAAAAAAAAACATGATGATGATGATAATGATGATGATGATGATGGTTATTATTATTATTATTATTTCCACTTTTCCCATTCAGGATAAGTTTGATTTTAAGTTTGTTTAATGATACTTACAAGTCAAGCTGTCAAAGTAATGCTTTGACATTTCAGCTAAATGAGGAACTTGTGATGAAAGTAGTATAAGGCACCATAACAGATGAATTCATAAGATAATGGCAGCTCTCTCGTGTTAGCTTATGAAAACAGTGACATAAAATAATTTATTCATAAGACTTAAACAAACACAATATCAGTATAACACAACAGCCACTTGCAAACAATATTTTCTGCCGTTTTTTTTAACAAAAGTGAAAGTTCGAAGGCTTGTCGAAATCTCATCAAAATGTCATCTTAAAATTTTCATTAGAGACATATTTAAAAGCTGTTGGAGTTCTTGACAAGGCAATTTTCTAAAGCAGTTTTTCTAAGTACCTGAGATGAGCTGGAGTCAGGTATCTGCCCTGGTACGTTGCGATACCCGGCCGAGTGGATGGGGTGCATTCTCCCTGCATCCGTGTGGGTTTCCTCCCACAGTCCAAAGACATGCAGGTTAGGAATGTCGCTGTGTCTGCTCTTCGATGGAACGGTGACCTGTCCAGGGTGTTTCCCTGGCTTCCCCCTATGAGCGCTGGCATAGGCTCCAGCACCGCATGCACCCCCATTCTCCCTAATTAGGATAAGCAGCTTGAGTGAATGAGTGAGATTTCAAGGGCGGTTTTTTTAAGGGGGGGGGGGGAAATATAGAATGATTCTGCTGTTTCTTATCAGCATGTTTCTTTTGTTTGTTTTTTTATCTTCCATGACAAAGCAGGCTCCCACTTGTTTTGCATCAAGATGAATAAAGAAATAAAGAAAATACAAACATAACCTGTGTATAGGGAAGGAAAGCGGACACAAAATTCATAAACAGCAGAACTTTCCAAACGCAGTGAGTTGTAATTGACCTAACTATAATATACATCTTTTTAAACTGTTATTTTACTGTTGCCTTCATATTAATGGGAAATTCCACCATAGCTGGTAATATCTGGCATGTTTTTTTAACTTGTGTTGCTGTCATATGTTATGTTATGATCCTTTGTGCCTGTAGAAGGTCTTCCACACTAAACTAATGACACTTGCTGTTGGGTACAAATAGCGATAGGGACCGAGCTGACCCATCGTTGGGGTTTTCAAGTAGGCACCTTCCATCATTAATGTTTCGTCGATTAGCCCGGGACGTCTCCAGAAGGTTCGAGGGTGAAATCTGGCATCTGGGGGCATGGGAAATTGGGGAGAGCCTGATTTCTAATCTCACAGCTGGGGAAGCAATGCTCCATGCATTGCAGTGAAAAACAGCTTACCTCTAATTGCTGCAAACAGAAAACTTTTATCAATTTTCTGTTTCAGATCTCTGCTGAAATGATGGTTTTTACTGTCTCTCTGCTTGTTATTGGTGTCCTCACCGTCAGTGGTCTATCAGGTGATTCTTAGAATCAAATTGTGTGATTTATACATAAGAATACTGTCATTGACATATTTCTGAAGTTGTAATGGAAAGTAAAACTACACTTCACTGAAATCGTACATGTACACATATCCAATACAATCTGTATGCAGTTACATAGTTTTTATTGAGGCTAACAGCATTAGAATTATTAAGAATGTTCACCATTGAAAACACAGAGAGAGAGTCTTTGAGAACACTGATAGCTGATTTGATTATAATGTTAGCTGTTTGAAAAAAAAAAAAAAGTCTTTTCCATGAAGACTCACAGACCAAAAATGATCAGTGTATTCATTTTGCTTTCTCATAGCTTGGGACTGTAAAACTGTGCCTGGTAAGCTGAAGCAGATTGATGCTGGGACAGGCCAGGTGTTTGGAGTGAGCGACATCCATGAAATCTTCACGCTGTATGGCAACACATGGACACAGTTACCAGGAAAACTCAAGCATGTCACCGTAGGTCCTGCTGGAGTCTGGGGGATTGCACCCAATGACACGATCTACAGACTAGTTGGAGGACAGTGGTTACAAGCAAAAGGTACAAGAAACAGAGAATCTGATAGATAAATCAAGGGGACAAAACTTTTACTACTACAACGTGCTTGCTTATGATTTTATTAATAGGTAAATAAATAAATTAATTAATTAATTAAAAAGATTCCCAATCCCTTTGATCCGCTACCACCTCTCTTTTTCATTTTTCAAGGCCTTTTACAACAGATTGATGTTGGAGGTGACCAGTTTCTGGTGGGGGTCAATAAGCATTACAGCATTTTTTGCCTTCGAAAAAAAGACACAGTCCGATTAAAAGGACCAGACAGCCGTGTGCCCTGGGTCCGTATTCCAGGAGGGCTGAAGTACTACAGCTGTGGACCAATCAGCTGTTGGGGTGTGAACAGAAATGACAAGATCTTCATCAGGAAGGTAATGATGATTCAGAAGTCTAACTCAACAGACTTCTGGTAAAACTCGGTATGTTCGATGAATATTATGAAAACCATAAACCAATATTACATTTAGGTGTTCATAATTATTATAATAGTTTATTGAAGAACACTCAGTCTATATTAACACCTTACAACAATTTTGCAGGGTCAACAAATACAGATACATATACAAACAGTGGACTCTCTGCACATCCCTAATATCTATCTATCTATCTATCTATCTATCTATCTATCTATCTATCTATCTATCTATCTATCTATCTATCTATCTATCTATCTATATATATTCAGTTAGATTTCACTTAGACATCAGACATCAGAGAAGTCATATGAAATGGATGAATCCATGTGGTGGAAAGAATTACTCTCAGATGAAATGATCAGTGTCTTTTCTTTGTAACCTGATACGTCTGATAGAAGGTGACACCTACCTCGTGTGCCGGCCCAGTGAACTGGGAGCATGTTGGGGGATCTCTATCCATGATTGAGGTATCAACTGATGGACATGTCTATGGTGTCAGTTCTACAGGAGATGCATATGTCAGGTATATTATGATTTAAAAGGTGTTCTTAAGTGTTTGGATTTTCAGATGAAAACCTGTTGATCAAATACATACTCATATGTTTTATGTAATATTATCTCATCTGACTGCTCAGAACCTGTGAGGAGTCTAAGGTTCTCTCAAGGTTCTCTCCTTATTTACTGTTTAAATATGACACAAAGATCATAAAGGCTTGTGTACTTTCAACATGTATTTATGTATCTTCAATTTAAACACATAACACACAATTTTCTTACAGAAATGGAGTTACGGACAGTAACCCAACTGGTACAGGCTGGAGTAAACTTGACCTGCGTTTCAAGGCCAAACATGTGTCCTATGACCTGGGGCACCTGTGGGTTGTTAAGAAAGATGGCTACATTATGGATTGTGTCTGAAATTCTTTGACTGAATAAGGAGAGGATCAGAACTGATCATTAAGGTTTAATAAGCGAGAGAAATCTACCCAGCATTCTAAAATGACCAAAAAAGAAAAAAAGAAAACATGTTTGCTTAATTTTCCTGCCAGAAATGAGCTATGACCAGTGATTCATACCTTGTTTCATATCTTACTGTCTTATGTCTGTCTCCTCCTATCATTTTGCGCTAATTAAAGTTCATGCATGATGTTCGCTCATACATTATTTCCTCAAACAACAGTTTTGGTGCGGTCCCATACCCCGTAAGCTATAAGGGGACGTGAAAGAACCGGTCATGCATTTCATAGTGAGCTGAGAGATACTGAGATATAGAATATAAAAATAAAAAATGAAGTAGATAATATTCCCCAAACACTGGTGGTGAAACGCTCTTCTTTCACCTTCTTTCACAGGAAAAACTTGTCACCTAAAGTCGAATCATGGTTATATCCCAGTCACAGGAGTAGTCACAAGAGTAAGTGTAATTATAGTGAACAATGATTATCAGAAGATCAAAATGAACACGCATAGTGTTCTTAGGCTTGTAATGTACATATCGTATTGAAACTGAAATCAACGAAGCTTTGTATGCATTCTCTCTCCGCAGTCTTGAGTTCATGGATGCCATAATCTCTGCAAACCACTAGATGTCACTGTGCTGTCTATATTCTATGCTTCGAAGCTTCGGATCTTTTTTCGACACGATCAGGAAGGAGCCTCAAAAGCTTCACAAAGCTGTGTCCGGGCCATCCTTCCAGACAGAAAGACTGACAGACTGACTGTAAGGCAGTACAATTCCACACAAAGAGCCAAGGCCAAAACTCAATGTATTTATACAGAACTTAACAAGACTAAACTAACAAGACACAGTTGAGACTAATAATTAAATAAAACAAAAACAAAACAAAACAAAAAACTAACGGACCATTTTGTAAACTTTTTGAAAATGAATTAATATGTATTAAAAAATATAATATTAATAATAAACTGACAGAAACTAAGGAAACAAGGAAGTAACAGAACTTAAATCAAAACCACCACTAGAGGGGGAAAGAGAAGACCAGAGTGTGACAGTGATGTAGTAACACAGGCAACAGAGAGAAAACTGACGCTCTCTGTGCATTCCCCCCACCACCACGCAACTTTAAGCACAGCTCTTAAAAATGCCTGATTTTTCCTATATTTTATAAAGAAGAAATCAAAATCCAGTCTCTTACCAAAGGCATACTGTCAGGTCATGTTGAAAGCTACTTGATCTCACAGGTCTCATGTGAGATTTATATAACTATTTGTCAGCCAGCAGCCAGTCCAACTATAAAAATGTGTTAATGTGGATCCAGTGCACTTTATTTCTGTTTGACATACAGTGTTCAATCTCTCCTGTGCTAGCAAATACCAAAAAACACCACTGCCACCAGCACTAACAACAACAGCAACAACAAGAACAACAACAACATCAATAAGAAAACTAGCTGTAAGATTAAGACATTTTTACTGTTTTTCAAATTAAATTAAGCAAACTTCACCATTTTGTCACTCAGAAAGTTACAGTAATGAGTCTTTTATCAACAAACACCATAAACCACATTTAACTATAAAATACCTGTGAAAGATTAAGAAAAGATTTGTTCTTCATTTAGGCCTCTTTTCTGCTCAGTTTGAATAAAGATGAATCAGCAGTGCTCCATCATTCAGACAGTTGCAGTAATGGATCTGCTCTTTTGGTTGCCAGAGCAAACAAACTCATAGCAGTTCATTTAAGAATAATGCAATGTAACTGGCCAAATGATTAGGCCAGCTGGCCAAATGCCAACAAGTTGGGGAAGACAGCTGTATTTCCACAACTGTATTTAAATAATACGAAAAATCCAATTTCACAGTTACAGCACAATCTATCAGTCATATAAAAAAGTTTGAATGCATACAAAAAGTATGTTTAAAGTAAAAGCTCATAACTTATAATAAACAGGGAATTGAGGAACTAAAAAAAAAATTCCTATGAGACATCAGCAGTGCCTATCATAACTGATCCACATTCTCCTCGAGCCTATCAGAAAAAACCTCAATATGAGCTGGTTCCTCCACAGTCTCTGTGTTGACGCCTCCTTGTGTGGCTCTCTTTCAGTCATGATAAATAAAGGAATAAGGAGGTGCACATATCATTGTGTGCAGAAAGCAGTGACTGGAAAGCAAAACACCTGCACGGCAGAATTTTCTGAACGAAGGTGAGTCAGGATTGACATGAGCATGACATACATTTATTAAATCATAACTTTGATGTTTATTTTCATCACTGTAACAGAAATCTCAGCATTAGTAAAATTTCTTTAGCATTTCTTTAAATTCGTACATTTCTCTTTGCAGTGATAAAATGCAGTATGTTGTACATTGCCTATAGTATGTTTACATTATAATTATAATATAATAGTTGAGTTACACAAAATGAGTCAAAAGAATGAACTGTAATGTGATTTCTTATTGGGACAAGTTTCCTTTTCTTAACTTGATGTCATTTGCATGTGATGTACGGTGTGGTCCTCTCAGTGTTTTCAACATTAACTGACATAATTAAAAGTGCTCACGTGAGTACACAAAAGAGCCTTCACGGTCTAAAATTAGCTGAAAAAGAGTTATGAGTTGCATTGGTTTAATACACTGGACAATGTATTTGGCATTCATTCATTTTGACATTGTTCTCATTCCACTGCAGTTTCTGTTGCAGATCTCTTCAAACATGGCATTTTTGTCAATCCCAGCCCTTGTCTCTGTCATCTTAATTTTCAGGGGTGTATCAGGTGAGATCAGAAGAATAGGAAAGATTTTTGTATTTAACCATGGTGCTAATATACAAAATATTTACCACCTCATCCCAGTCTGCCATTAAGTACCAAAAGTATAGGTGATATTGAAGATGTGTCAGTAGCTGATTAATACTACTGTTTATAAATTCAGGGAACCAGTCCTCAGGAGAAACTTAAGTGAGAGATATACTGATGTCTATACGTGTCTGTCTTACTTGTTGAATCCAGATCAGGTTTTTTTTGCAAGTTATGAGTGGAAGAACACAATTCTTTAAGTGATTCTTGTGATATGTTTTCTTAGCATTTGAATGCAGAGTTGTGCCTGGTAAGCTGAGGCAGATTGATGCTGGAATAGGCCAGGTGTTTGGAGTGAATGACACCAATGGTATCTACACATTATATGGCGACACCTGGACACAGTTACCAGGACAGCTCAAGCATGTCACTGTAGGTCCTGCTGGAGTTTGGGGCACAGCATCAAATAACCAGATCTACAAACTAATAGGAGGACAGTGGGTGCAGGTGCCAGGTGACAATACATGAATGAATGACTAAATTGCTGTTGTAGTGTAACATCTCTCTTTTATGGACTAGACATTCTGTATACACACATTTCTCCTTTCTCTGCTCTCTTCATCCATCTGCCTCCCTCCCATTTATCCATTCACTTTCCAAGGTCTTCTAAAACAGATTGATGCAGGAGGAGACCAGTTTGTGGCAGGGGTCAATATGTTTGACCATATTTTCTGCCTTGGAAAAGATGCCACAGTTGGTTTTGAAGGCCCGGGCAGTCCTGCGCCCTGGGTTAATATTCCAGGAGGACTGAAGTACTACAGCTGTGGACCTATCAGCTGCTGGGGAGTGAACGTTCATGACCAGATCTTCATTAGGAAGGTAATGGCGATTTAGACACCTAACTAAAACAACCTGATCTTAAGGCTCAGTTTGGTCAAGCAAACGTATCTGTATAAGTAATAAGAAAACAAAAGAAAGGAACTAAAAATCGGATATGGGACCGTGATCGAAGTGATGTTTATCTTCACAGAGCACAGTCAAGGATGACAGTTCTACCTTTTCAGTCAGATATCAGAGAAGTCATATGACATGGATGTGAACATGTAATGGATGTATTCTCAGATGAAGTTATTAGTGTCTGTTCTTTGCATCCTGATATGTCTGACAGAAGGTGACACCTACCTCATGTGCTGGCCCAGTGGACTGGGAACATGTTGAAGGCTCTCTGTCAATGATTGAGGTGTCAACTGACGGCGATGTCTATGGTGTCAACTATATAGGAGACACCTATGTCAGGTACATTATGATTTAAAAAGTGTTTTGTTCTCGAGTGATGGGATTTTCAGATGAAAACCTCATGTTGATCAAGGACATATTCAAATCTTTGATATAATATAATCCCATCCAACTACTCAGAATCAGTCAGAATAATTAAAATTTCCTGTTTGGAGTCCCTCTCAGGTTCCCTCCTTATTCAGTGCTTAAATATGACTTGAATGTCATAAAGACCTATGTACTTTCATGTATTTATATGTCTTCAATTTAAACATGTACTACCCAATTTAATTACAGACATGGAATTACACACAGCAACCCAACTGGTACAGGCTGGAGCAACATTGGCCTTTGCTTCAAGAGCAAACATGTGTCCTATGACCTGGGTCACCTCTGGGTCATTACAACGAATGGTTCCATTATGGACTGTGTCTGAAGATCTCTGATAGAATCATCAAAGAATCAGAACTGGCCTCTCACCTTTAGTAAGATAGAAAATAAACATTGTAGCATGATAAAAAAATCAAAATGAACTGATCTGTTTAATGTTGAGATCCTGAATTTCCTGATATCCCTAAAATGGTTGAGAAATTAAGAATGATTTATTTCCTCCTTTATGTGCTTCACTGTGATACTTCTCTAACGTCTGAACATCATTTAACACAAATAAAGCTTCTTTAATGTATCTGAATAATTGGTGCATTATTTCTACAAACTGAGACTGATGAAGAGTAACTGGGCATGAGCGTCATCACTGCTGTAAATTTTGCATTATCATGCTTCAATGCAAATGCCTCGGCCATTATCACAAACACACCAGAGAGCAGAACGCAAGTGTGGAGTAGCAGGGTGTTTAATCGATGAATGGAAAAATACACAAGTTGGAAAACAAACCAGACTTGAGAAGACATGGGAGCACAATAGACAAGCAGGATGCACAAACGGGGTCAAAGACAAGAGTACAAACACTGGAATATCAAACATAGGCACCATAGCACACAGGAAACACACTGAAAGTGAAGACTTCACAGGGAGTTGAAGGGGTTTTTAAAGAGAGTGGAATCAGCGATAACAAGGTGAGTGCAGGTGAATGGGATGATGAGATAAAAGGCCAATGATTAGTAGACCTGCGACGCAGATCTCTCAATGGCTGGAGTCTTTGTGGGTGGAGACGAGGTCGTCACAGTCATACAGGCTTTTATTCTGATGAGTCAAAATTGAGATGAATTGGCAGTGCTCTGTCAGTCAGACAGTTGCAGTAAAGGGTGTCCTCTCTTATTTGCTAGAGCAAACAATATTATAGCAATTTGGTTCCATGTAATTGAATGTCATTCAGTGAACACGTCAGCTGGCTAAATGCAGACAAGTTGTAGAAGAGTGCTGTAACTGTGTTCTTCCGAAGCAACAACAGGCTTGTCAGGGGTTTTCAGAGTATTCTTATTTGTGTTTCTTTCCTTGTGTTTTCTGGTAACTCTCTGTTCTCCAGAGAAAGTCTTCCGCAAACTTTACCATTGTTAAAATCTCGCATTTCAGTTTATACTACATGACTTTGCAAAAACATTCGTGACATTCAGGAAGAGATTTTGTGGGTGTTTGTGGATGTTTGGGGTCTTTATTTATTTTGCATTCCACTGTTCCATCACAAACTGAAAGCTCATGTTGTCTAAAAGCAGTTAAGCTTAACTACAATCAGAAATCTTGGAATGATGGTTGATGACCATCTGACTACATTGCAGCAATCTTCCAATCCTGCTGATTCACTCTGTACAACATCGAGTGAGTCAGACCGAATCTGTCAGAGTCCAACTCCTGGTTCAAGCACTTGTCAGCTCCAATCTGGACAACTGCAACTCTCCTAGCAGGTCTGCTGGCATGTGCTACCAAACCCCTCCAGATGATTCAAGATGCTGCTGCATTTGGTCTTCAATCAATCAAAGCAGGTACATATCACACCTTTCCTCATTTCCCTCCACTCACTCCCTGTATCTGCCTGTATGGAGCTTAAGTCCCTGATGCTGGCTTTCAGATCAACCTGTGGAACAGCCTGTCTTGAAAGTTGCTTTGGATAAAAATGTCTGTCAGATGAGTAAATATAAATGTAAGTAAATATAACTGCAACCAAATGATTAAGATATCACAAGGCTCTCCCTCACTTCCCACAAAGGTTTTCAAGAGCATTATCAAGCATTTACTAATAAGCAACCATCACAAACTGGAGAGATGAGACTGGATGCATGTACAGTTAACTCAGAGTTTATTTGACTTGACACAGACCAGGAAATACAACATACCAGGATCAAGGCAGAGCAGGTAAAGCAAACACGTCAGGAGAATCACAGGTAACTCGACACCCAGTTGTTGAATCACAAAATTCATCTAACATAAAAGCTGTTTGATGAGCTACAAAAATAACAGTAAATGAATGGCATCACTTTATTCTATGGATCTGGCAACCTGAAAGTGTTGTAATAGAACAGCAGTACAACCGCGCTTTACTGTTTACATTTACTGCATTTTTAGTGTATTGCGACACACGAATACGAAATACTTTATTAGTCCCGAAGGAAATTCAAGTGTCGCAACAACGCCATCAGCACACACAAAACACCACATAGAACAGGGTCAAAGACTAGTGTACAAACACTGGAATATCAAGCTTAGGCACCATAGCACTCAGGAAACACATTAAAAGTGAAGACTTCACAGGGAGTTGAAGGGGTTTTTAAAGAGAGTGGAATCAGCGATAACAAGGTGAGTGCAGGTGAATGGGATGATGAGATAAAAGGCCAATGATTAGTAGACCTGCGACGCAGATCTCTCAATGGCTGGAGTCTTTGTGGGTGGAGACGAGGTCGTCACAGTCATACAGGCTTTTATTCTGATGAGTCAAAATTGAGATGAATTGGCAGTGCTCTGTCAGTCAGACAGTTGCAATAAAGGGTGTCCTCTTTTATTTGCTAGAGCAAACAATACTATAGCAATTTGGTTCCATGTAATTGAATGTCATTCAGTGAACACGTCAGCTGGCTAAATGCAGACAAGTTGTAGAAGAGTGCTGTAACTGTGTTCTTCCGAAGCAACAACAGGTTTGTCAGGGGTTTTCAGAGTATTCTTATTTGTGTTTCTTTCCTTGTGTTTTCTGGTAACTCTCTGCTCTCCAGAGAAAGTCTTCCGCAAACTTTACCATTGTTAAAATCTCGCATTTCAGTTTATACTACATGACTTTGCAAAAACATTCGTGACATTCAGGAAGAGATTTTGTTGCTTTTAAAGTGATACAAGACAAGGATGTTTGTGGTCTTTATTTATTTTACATTCCAGTCTTCCATCACAAACTGAAATCTCATGTTGTCTAAAAGCAATTAAGCTCAACGACAATCAGAAATCTTGGAATGATGGTTGATGACCATCTGACTACATTGCAGCAATCTTCCAATCCTGTTGATTCACTCTGTACAACATCGAGAAAATCAGACCCCAATCTGTCAGAGTCCAACTCCTGGTTCAAGCACTTGTCAGCTCCAATCTGGACAACTGCAACTCTCCTAGCAGGTCTGCTGGCATGTGCTACCAAACCCGTCCAGATGATTCAAGATGCTGCTGCATTTGGTCTTCAATCAATCGAAGCAGGTTCATGTCACACCTTTCCTCATTTCCCTCCACTCACTCCCTGTATCTGCCTATATGGAGTTTAAGTCCCTGATGCTGACTTTCAGATCAACCAATGGAACAGCCTGTCTTGAAAGTTGTTTTGGATAAAAATGTCTGTCAGATGAGTAAATCTAAATGTGAATAAATATAACCCAGAGTTTATTTGACTTGACACAGACCAGGAAATACAACATACCAGGATCCACGCAGAGCAGGTAAAGCAAACACGTCAGGAGAATCACAGGTAACTCGACACCCAGTTGTTGAATCACAAAATTCATCTAACATAAAAGCTGTTTGATGAGCTACAAAAATAACAGTAAATGAATGGCATCACTTTATTCTATGGATCTGGCAACCTGAAAATGCTGTAACAGAACAGCAGTACAACCGTGCTTTGCTGTTTACATTTACTGCATTTTTAGTGTATTGCGACATACAACTCATTTTACTGTAATGTATCCTAAGTGAAGTAACCATACAAAATGCAGACTTCCCTGCAATGCACTAGGGATGCACCGATCCAATACTGATACTGGATATTGGTCTGTTACCGACTCAACTGGATCGGGTATCAATGAGAATGGGGCCGATCTATGGAGTCGATATATTCAATTCAGTTCCATTCTCCTCATAAACTATCATTTTCGTACCGTTTTCCAAACGTTCTACGTCCACGCTGAAACACCTTGGTGTTTGTTGTTATGCCATTACGAAGTTGTCCCACCAAGCATTTGTTCGGCCAGGCCATGTCCAAATCGTCGCTCCATGTAGGGTTTGAATCGCTGTTGCGGTTGTTTTCCATCTCTTAAACACAGAAAATATAACGCTGATCTGCTACGTTGGAGCAGTGCATGTGCATTGTACAGTATGATGATCTGTATTTGAAGTAAGCTTAGCAAATTTGATAGACAGAGCAGCATTGACCGCATTTTTCCTGTCATGTTTGTGTCTCGAGTACAAACTTTTGCCAGCGTCATGACAACCATAGCTCATCGTCTCTGAAAGTCTCCGTTTTCCCTCTCCACATTACATCATGAACCCGGCTTTTTCCAATTTATGCACCTCAGAGAGCATTTTGGAAAAGTATAGTCTTCAGTGGTGGAAAACTCTGCAGTGTGGATGGAAGGGCTAAATGGAGAACTAGGCCTAATTATGTGTTTTCACAATTATGTGTTAGTGTGGACAGGGCAAGCACCTCCAGAGGCATCATGCCAAAGAACACAACGAGTTCAACCAAACGAAAATGGAGACAATTCGAAGAAGCAGTTTAACTTTGTCAGGTGCATTGCAAAGATGCGATAAACTTCAAGTGTGAAAGCGACAAAAATAACAGAAAAGGTTCTATAAATTCAGTTGCTGCTGCACGATTATGTATTATTTTAATAATAAATAACAATTCAATAAATGTATATATATACATTTGTTACATTTTGTTTTATAAAGTTAGGAAAGCAATGTTTAAGTCAAGCCTGATGTGCATAAAAGAATGACCCCAGTCTCCTCCACACAGTGAGGCACACAGCTTATTAATTTGACACTGCTATCGGATCGGTACTCAGTGTCAGCCGATACCCAAAGCCCAGGTATCGGTATTGGTATCGGGACTGAAAAAGTCGGAACGGTGCATCCCTACAGTGCTCTCTATCCATTAATAATACATTGGCCCATCTTTCATTTCCAGCTCAGCTCTGCCCCCTGGTGGCAGTTTAATAGTACTTTTTGTCGGTTCTGTGGTAATGTTTGATGTCTGCATAAGTACCTGTCCTTCCAGATGAGTTTACTGCCAGTTCCAACATCTCTAGGCCCTTTGAAAGAATGTGTTGTTTATTGCTGTTTGAAAATGAATACAGAACATTTTTAGACTTCTATCTAGTTACTCTTCTACTTCTTCTTTTTTTTTAAGTATCCGTATGGATAATCCATTCATTTTCCAAGTCGCTTATCCTAATTAGCTTTATATGTATATATATGTGTGTGCGTGTGTGTGTGTGTGTGTGTGTGTGTGCGCTTAAATCATTTTTACATTGAGTGGCTCCAATGGTTTTATTATTATCTGCAAAATAAGAAAACACAAGACAGGATGTGAGTGAAACAACATGAACATTCTGCCAGAATAAAAGGATAGAGCTAAAAATATGTCCATGTGAAATCTGACAGTGCAATCATAGACGCCACTGACAAGCATCATGCCAGTTTCATTAAAAACAGACAAACCATTTTGAAACTCCTCTTTTTTTCTAGTTATTCAACTGACCAGTAGTATATAAACATCTTACAGATCCTTATGTTTTTCCTGACTACAGACACTGTTCTTATTGCTGAGATGCTGTGAAGAATGTTGCATGAATCAGAGGCTGGCTACACTGATAAAATGTCAGTGTGCAGTCTGACTGTTACACCTATCACCATGTTCTATTGATTGATTGATTGATTGGTTGATTTTTCATGAACTTGTCTCAAAAATGATTGTGTGAAAAGTGACAAGGTTAATTTCCCTAATCTTTTTATCCCCAACCATTTTCATCCACAGAACCTACTGCCACTCTATTTCTATCTACATTCAATCTATTTCCTCTTCTCACTGTCACTGACATGACAAAAAGATAAATTCAAGATTTGGTTACTGATGCATACACAAATATATAGATTACATTGTTTCAGTGAGATGAAGAGAGAAATCCAGTATAACAACATTCATATTTAGTTTGGAGGAGGATACATAAAATACTGAAAGTATTAGGATATTATCCCACATGAATCTATCAGTCTGTACAGGAAAAAGAACACTGCATGGGATAAATGGCTTATGAATTGTATGCTTGTAATTAGTAATCATGAGTCTCCATCGTAATGCACCGTTAAGATGGCTGTCGGTCTCTGGGCTCTTCCTCAACTTTAATTTTTTGTTTGTTTATTCACAGTGTTTCTGAGCAACAACAATACATTTTCAAACACCGTGATCAACTATGACAGACAGGCTTTGATCGACAATGGATGGGCATTTCACAGCCAAGGGTACTTCACCTGAATCAGCGACCATCTTGGGCTACCGTTCGTTTAGATTTAAATCAGCCTACCTGTTACTATTAGTGTAGTACTCCAGCGAAACTTACATGCTTCTAGTGATACTTCAGTGTGGCGTTGTAGCTTAAAAATAGTGCAATTGGATTAAATTGACCATGTTGTTTTCTTTAACTAACCCGTTTTCCTCTGCCTGTGATAACTAACCATATTTAATGCATCTGTGCTCTACATTCTTTATTTGCTTCAAGTTCTTATACCCCACTAATGTACCCCCCGAACCCAGTCCTCTGCAAGTGTGTGTCTCATATGCTTGCGTATGCCTTGTGAGTGTGACGCTCTCTCCTGCCAGGTGTGCCCCGCTGCCCTCCGTCCTCTTCATCCCTCCCTGTCAGCCTCCTCTTCATCACCATCCCCCTTGTCCTACGTCTGTTGTCTTTATTTTGTCTGCTATTGGAAGGGGTCTCCTCTCTCTGTGGTTTGATGAGCTTGATTATCAGAGCAAAGCTGTTTCAGCTAAAATGTCAATCAACCCGACTGACATTTCTCACTTACAGCAAGCAATTTTTTTGTCACTTCCGCCTAAAATGTCAATCAGAAACCACGCCCACTGGCGATGCGATCGAGGTTTTGGCTCGCAGCCAAGAAGGGTCTGACCGCAGAGCCGCAATTTCACGCCAGGAGTTTCACACCAGCAGTGTCAGGCCGATGGCCGATCGGCTAGCCCTAACCCTTAAACTCTAACAATAAAGTGTCAGCGCATGCACGGAATGCCACTGGCCTGAAACCACGTGTGAAACTGCTGTTAGGCGTAAAACTGCAGCTCTGCAGACAGCTTGTAAGGAGGGAAGAACTTGCCGCCTTAATATCAGCTTCTTAGCAGAGGCACAATGTCCTCAGCTCCCTGCAAGTTGATTGGCTTGATAAAATGTCAATCAAGTTTATCAAATCAACTGACAATTTATCACTCTATTTTTCAATTCACATGCATTTCCATCACTTCCATTTTTATCAATTAATTATTGTCACTTCCACCCTTGAGGCTTTCCTGAAATGATAAATGGCAGTTGTGTGTTGTGAATGATGAATGACAATGATGAAACATGTTAAATGTTAAATGAATCAAATCACATTATAATTTACTACTCTATTTTTCATGTCACATTCTTACCGTTCTGTTTTCCAATTCACATCCATTTTCATCGCCTCAATGTTTATCAATTAATTTTTGTTACTTCCACCCCTCATGAAGGAGGAACTTAGAACGTTGAGATCGGTTCAGTGATGTGATGTGGCATGTTCAAAGGGGAGGAGTTGGTGTCGTAGGACAAGATTTTTCATGGCGAGAATACGATTGCTTTCCAGGATACAGATGAAAACTCTTCGCTAGTAATGTGCTGAAAGTTGCAGCTGCAAGTAAGTGTTCACGTTAATAAAATGTTATATACGTTTCTGATTCGCGAAATGTCGGATACAAATGTCGTAGTAACTGTTCGGGTCATAGGCGTTGACCAGGTTGAGGAAGCGACTCGTGTAAACATGACTCTGCCTAAAAAAGTTTTCAAAATGTTAAAATTACGCTTATGAATAAACCGTGAGGTGCAGAATGAGCTCAGTAAGAGCTAGGCAAGAAAGGAAGAACCGGCAGATACTTTATCTCCTATGTATTTTACCAGCTTACGAAACATAGCCTATCAACTGAGAACATATGAACTTTACGGTTGTTAAAATCGCCTGTATCTGGTCACGTTAACTGTCATTGCAAAAGTATTGTTACCATTCTAATAACAAAACTAGTTGTTTATTTTTAAACAAAGATTCTTATTTATTTATTTACATGTTGCCTGATTGATCCGTAAGCCACCACGGAGAGGCGCCAGTACACCCTTAAAGAAGAAATCTTAAGCGACCTTTCTTGTGGAAGTCAAATAAGTAAATCGATTTAAAACAAAAACGAACAGATAAACTCAACCATAGCCAAGTGATCCTTACTAGAATGGTAGGAAGAGCCATTTCAGAAACCTACTTCTGATGTTAAGTTGCATCTAAATATCATTTTTTGTAAAATTCCTATAGCATTACATGCCAGACATTGATTATATAATGCTATTGCACCCATATCTGATCGGAAATCATGCAGTTGACTTCTGTTTACCATTAGCACTTTATTACCTGCTGCATTACTCAATAAATCTAAATTGCATTATTTGAAACACAGTCCAACAAATTGCTAAATATGACTTAAAAAATCAGAAATGGACACTGGTAAAGTACTTATTTTTACTTTCTTGTTCCTAATACAGTAATTGAGAGACAAAGACAACCAATGTTTGTTATACTCAGTACTTGAGACTGACTTTTTCTCCAAAACCAAACTAAGCTAAAAATAGGGCTGTCTGGCTCAAAATCAACCTAGCACTCCAAATAACTGATAAAATGTTTGGATAAAGTTAAATGATTGTTGTTTGTTTTATATACATCTCTTTCTCTATGGAATGAAATAAAAACTGGATAGACAAAATAAAATCATAATAGTCCAGTAACACTATGAACACAAGCACATGGTATGATAGCCATTTGCACAACAACTTTTTACCTTTTCAGTGAAAGTGAAAGTCAGAGACTTTTTTCCAGAGTACGCTTGAGGTGCTGATGCATTGACCTTAAAAGTCTTCCGACTTTGTACAGTAATCCAGCTGTCCGAGGAACAGTATGGGGAGTGGCAAATGTCATATGCGTCTGCTGTATCATGAACCTTCAGCTCTTCCTGCATACTGAAACCCAGAGACAAACCGAAACCCAGACACTAACCCAATCACTCATCCAGTGTGAGGATTGCTTAATCAACAACACAGTTTCACATTTCAATGTAGTTTCACTGAAAAAAAGGACCATCATGTAAGGACGTGTATTTTTTTCAGTTGGCTTTAAGAGATAAACCACATTATGCTTGGTTAATGGTTAACGAATGTTTGGCTGTGTACAGATTATGCTGTATAGTATCTGGGTCAAAAACGTTTCCAGACATGCCAGGAATGGAAATTTAAGCAAATAATATACATATGTATAAATGAAGGGCATTCTGTACAGAAGAGAGACAGCAAACAATAAACGTAGAAACTACTTGGAATAAAAACCTAAAACTTTGTAAACTAAGCCCACTAACGCAGTTTTTTGGAACTAGCTAATATATTTTATACGAGTGAAACTGCAAACTGACTGATATAGACAAATGTTAGTCTGGTGTGTATCTCAGCTAGAGTGAACAGCTGAAAAATATTATAATTTTTAAGCTTTGGAAAGGAATAACAAGTGTCATTCCCTGGAAATGTAGAGACTTCAGTTTTTATTTTTTTCCCCCCATATTCCATTTCTGTTTTATTTTTTAGGCATTTGAATTCTTTGAAATGGGGAGTAGTCCGAGTACACTTGAACGGCATGGCTATACAGTCGTGAGGGAACTTGGACAGGCTGTCCTTGTGAATTCAAAGGATGGTGATCAGTGTGTCATCAAAAAAATTAATTTGAGAGAGGTAGGACTTTGCACTTATTTGTGTTGTATTTAAAATGGGTTATTACTTTAGCTTAACGAGTTTGCTTTGCTGCAAGTAATTACCTGTAAATAACTCACCTGATCTGTGACTTTTCGTAATAGGTCTAAAATGTGTTTTAAATGTATGCGTTTATCTGTTTGTGTTTACTAGCTCTGTTTTGTTTGTTAGGAAACAGGCAAAGGTTCAGGCAACACAGATGTTTGTGATGCTGTTGAAACACTTCTTGGGCTCAGCCATCCACACATTGTAAAACACAAAACAGCCTTTGCAGGTAAAAGGAAAAAAAAAAACAACAACAAATGCATTACTCTGTGTTTAACAGCCGCAATGTGTTAAAATTTCATATGCAATACACATCTGGTCCTCTTTTGCCTCTGTTTTCTTAGATTTGTTACTTTCTTTCAGTTAAGTTCACCTTGTATGTAAGAACTGCATTTGTCTGTGACAGCCACAAAACTCTTTGCAACTCTAAATGTAGTCTAGTGGTGTAATTATGTGAAAACTTTCATAATTTTCAGAGAAGATAGTGTGTTGACTGGTGTCAGTCTTGTGTGCTAAATTAGAGCACAGATGTTCATTTTGGTTGTGCAGAACTACTACACCTACTACTACTGTTTATGCTCCATCATAAGAAACTTTTCGTTGCAACCACAGAGATACAATTTCTTGTGCTGCTTTCCATGAATACTAAACTGTGCACACCTGAATTATAACTACTGTGACAAAGCAATCAAAACTATGACATCATCATGCTAAATGAGACATGACCCAAAAGTCTAACATTAAGTAAGGCGAAGACCAACAATGTCACTGTGAATAAGGCCTGGAAAAAACAGTACAACAGTATCACAGAAACTAAGACCGAAACCAGCTGTATAACAGTATCACACAAACTAAGGCCAAAATCAACAGCACAGCAGTGTCACAGTAAATAATGCCCAGACCACCAGTATAACAGTAAATAATGCCCAGACCACCAGTATAACAGTAAATAATGCCCAGACCACCTGTATGACAGTAAATAATGCCCAGACCACCAGTATGACAGTAAATAAAGCCAGGACCACTGTCACAGTAAAAAGGCCCAGACGGTATAACAGTATCAGTATCAGAGTGAATAAGGCCCAGACAAACACTGTAATAATATCACAGTAACTTAGGCTCAGAGCAACAGTATAACCGTATCATAGTGAATGAGGCTCAGGCCAACAGTACAACCATATCGCAGTAACCAAGGCCCAGCCCAACAGTATCACAGTAACCAAGGCCCAGACCAACAGTATCACAGTAAAGATGGCTCAGACGAACAGTGTAACATTATCTCAGTAAATAAGGCCCAGAGCAAAGTGTAACTGCAGATCACTAACATTACCACTTTATTTCCTTTCAGATGATGAATATATGTATATTGTCTCAGAGTATTGTAGTGGAGGAGATCTCTATCAGAAAATTAAAGAACAAAGTGAGAAAAGAGAAGCATTCTCAGAAGAACAGGTAATAACATAATATTACATTCCTCTTTGTTCATTGTTCTCACTTTCAAAGTGTCAGAACCTGTTTGTTGCAATGACCTCAGAACACAGTGTGAAAACCCAAAATAATGAGTGATCATTCTCGGTTATCCTGAGGGATAAACTCAGATTTCTGACGTGATATATCGTTGTCTGTGGGACTTCTATCGCAATAAATGTGAAGATGTAAAGAGATCCGACTGACAGTTTCTCATCCTCTATTTTGCTCTTAATCATATCATATCAGTACTTGAAAGCATATTAAGAGTGAATATTGTTCAAAGTGAACCCTTAGAATTAGACTGAACTGTTTATTGTATCTGGGCAGTAAGAACCTTAGTCAAATACATCGCCAGTGTCATTTTATATGTTTTCGTCAATATAACGTTTGTTTGCTTTCTATACTGTTTTCTGTCCCAGATTCTGGATTGGATTTTGAAGATCTGCATGGCATTGAAATATCTCCATGACCTGAATGTTCAACATGGAGATTTACAACCTAAAGTATGTTTGTCAGTTCAGAGTAGACCTAGAATTTAGATTTAAGGTTTTCTCAAAAGCATGAATGTTTCACATAAAATTTGATAAACAGTAAGATTACAACGCCAAAAGCATTTTTCCATTAAATAAAAGAACTACCATAACACTTTTTAATTTTTAAGTACGACTCTTTCTATTCTAAATTTCCCATTTAATCTTAACGTCAGCATAGTTACAGTACACGATTTTGAAAAATCTGCATGTCGATTAAACTTTTTTTCTCTCTCTCTTTTCATTATAACAGAACATTTTTTTCACTGAGTATGGAATGATTCGACTGGGAGAATTTGGAGAGTTTAATGAAAGGTTGGTGCTGTTTAAATTTAAACATCAAAAAATTTTATGTTGTGGCTTTGATGAACACACTCTCATCACCAAACACATCTAGTGTTTATTATACACATTATACACATATTTATTACATTTTTTCACATAAAATGTAAGAAGTGATCTTATGTTGTCAGAGCCAGGCAAGCAGGGTCTACAAAAGATGGAGCACTGTCATACATTTCTCCTGAGATTCTGGATGGAAAAACACACGATGAAAAAAGGTTATCCATCTGTCTGTCTATCTGTCTGTCTGTCTCTCAAGGTGTCTGTCTATCTAGGTGTCTGTTCATAAATACTGATTAGGAAAATAACTTTTTCATCCACATATCCATTTTGTGACTTCAGATATGTATGTGTGTATAAAATCCATGTAGCAATAAAAGATTTTATTGCTGCATCGCAACATTTGACATGTTTTTGCATGTAGTCATCTTCATGTTTTTTTTTTCTCTCTGTGACAGTGATATTTGGGCTTTGGGATGTGTCCTGTATGAGCTCTGCATGCTGAAAAGTGCTGTAGGTGTTCAGAAATACTGTTTCTTTGTGTTATTATTAATATAATAATAATAATAATAAAAATAATAATAATAACAACAACAGTAGTGGTGTTATGGCTGTGTGGGAACAGCACTACCTTTAATATGCTCTATATTTTAAGTGAAGATTTAAGGTGGGAGAAAAAATCGATACAGCTGAGTATCATGATATTTTTCAAGATTATATTATATCGATACAGTGGTGCAAAGTATCGGTATTTATTTATTTATTATTTATTTTTATGATTTTTATTTTTTGAATTTATTACATATACTTTTATTTTGGTAGTTACGTCTACTCTGTTAATATTACTTCTGAAATCCACAAGGTGGCGCAAGACCAAAAGGATGTCAGCGCCGTTAAGATGGCTGCTGAAACTCTCATACGTAACGCGCCGTCTGCTTTCATGGATGCTCCTGCCTAGGAGTCGATCCGGTAAACTTTTTATGTGTAAGCAGGGACCGTTAGCATTAAAATAACGATAGAAAGTACAGTACAATGCATACATAAGCCAGTAACACAGGCGTTTTTATGACTATCAAGACATATGTATTCTAGGTTATATATGTACTATACCGTCATACATCTAGCAGCGCAATTGCTTTGTGTACAAGAGACATGAGATACACATGTTGCGCGTGGGAAGCTGTTGTATTCGCTACGTTCGGGTCACGTCTGCTACATCCCGTTTTCCGAACGAGGATGTATGGGACCACAGACCTATACGCGGTCGAACGTTGACCCGACAGATATTATGCGGCGTAAGACCGTATTCACAAAAAATACAGTAGATAGTTCCGTTCACAGAATTAAACAGGAAGATTCAAGTGAAATAAATTGAGTCGTGTGTAATTTTCTTTATAACAAGCATTTTAATAATATATGGGAGAAATAAATCGCAAAGTGTCGCAGAACTGAATCGCAATACTTGTTCTATGGTAAAATGTGAAGAATCGCAATAATATTGTGTCGCCCAAATATCGTGATAGTATCTTGTCGCAGTTCCCACCCCTAGTGAAGATATTTCAAAACTGGGTTCCACTGACTTAGCAATTTTAGCCAATCCACATATATAACATATGTAAGATGTGTCTTAATTCAAGTAATTAAAAAAAAAAAAAGATCAGAGTCAGCCCCTTGAAACGATAGAAGCACTTTGTATTGCATCAAAGTTCATAGACCAGTTCATTTAATGTCTTACTGGGGGTTCTCAGGTTATTTCCTTAATTTTCAATCCTTCCTGTTATAAAACATAGTGTAATCTTATTGTATTCCTGTCTTTGCTAACAGTTCAGTGCAGAGAGCACCGTGAAGCTCATTCCCAAGATATTAAATGGATCTTACCCACCTCTCCCACACAACATCTCACATAATCTTCAGCAGCTAATAGAGGAGACCCTCCAGACAGATCCAGGAAAACGACCACTTGCTGGAGAAATTATATGGAAGCCTTTTGTCCTTAGCTTTCTTACAGCGAGGGTGAGTGCGATCACTGTAAATGTATACTTATTTTTCCAAACATTTCAACCAGGTTATCTTGTTTTGTAGTATTTCTCCAAGTTTGTATACAGTCTGTATCTAGAGGGCAGCTGCAGTTCATATGCACTTTTTTTACTTTTTAGTGGAAATGGAAGAAATAGAGTATCTGCAAAAAAAGACACTCTCAGTTTAATTTTCTCTTTTCTGGTAGTTACTGGAATTTGCAGCTGATTGCTTTTTCTCTCTGAGGAACAGTGTGGATGGTGGGAAAAGGAAAAATCCTGGTATACGTTATTGTGACACCTCTCTAATAACTTGATTCTGTTTTGTAGGGCAGTGTAAAACCTGTAGTTGTATTATGAAGCTACTAAATCTACTTTGTTTTTTGCAGAGTGAGAAAAGTATTGATGAGCTAAATGACAACCTCGTGAAGTTGAGAGCATTGGCTGATGGGTTGGAGAAGGTTCATTATGGAGCAACTGTTGGCAGTCTGACAGGAGGAGTGATTGGAGCAGCTGGTGGAATCACTTCAATAGTGGGATTGATCCTTGCTCCCTTCACTCTGGGTGCATCTCTAATCGTTACTGGAGTAGGTGTTGGGGTGGCAGTTGCTGGTGGCGCGACTGCTGGTATTTCCAACATCACTAACATGGTCAACCAGTCTACAGACCGCAAAAACATCCGGAGCATCATATTGGAATTTCAGGAAAAGATGAACTCTGTGGTCATATGTTTGCAGCACATCACAGAAGGCATGGAGGAACTGAAACATCAAATTTCCCTCAAAAATGAGCAACAGTCTCCCTCTGGGGGAACTATAGTGAAGGTTGGAACCAGAGTCAGTAGGGGTTTAGGTGCCGTTCCTGAGCTCGTTCGTTTGCTCCAGGTGGCAAACATGGGAAAGGTGGCAGCTCAGGCAGCCAGGGCAGTGCGTGTGGCTGAGGTAGCAACGGGGGTTTTCTCTGCGTTTTTTGTGGCTCTAGATGTTTTCTTCATTGCTATGGATGCCAAAGAGATCCACAACATCCGTACGACGAAAGCCTCTGAGGCTGATGACATGAAGTCTAAACTGGTCCTACAGTCCCCTGAAGCAACAGACAGCGATTCTGGTGCTGACCAAGAGCCAAAGTCAGAAACTATGAAGTTTGTTAAGAAGATCAGAGAGACTGCAGATGAACTCCAAATGAGTTTAGATGAATTAAAGGAGATCATTTCATTCATTCCTAAACTTCCTGATATAGATGCATAAATCTTAACCTGATACCACGTTAATCTTCTTACTTCCATACCTAGACTTCCTTCCATGACTTTGGCATAGAATGACAAAACATATAAATCTGTGCAAGAACACAATTTTTTTCTCTTTCTCTGAAAACAGTCCACACATCTCTACTAAAGGAAGGGACAGAAAAAAGAGATGATGTGCAATATCATTGTTAATATTTTTTACTATATGTGACATAAATGGATTGACATGTAGATGTTGAATGGATTTGACTTGATTGTAGTCAAGAGTTTTAGAGGGACCTTTACTGCTTGTGCAGTGCTACAGTGCTAGATCTTCATGTTGTTTTTTTCTTTTTTCTTTTTTACAGAGAACGTTTTGCATTAAACAAGAGGGACCTCCAAATAGACATGCTTTCTCAATAATGTATTTGTTTTAATTGAATTAAATAGTCTGTATTCCTTGTTATATAAATTATTCTTAGTATAATAATGCACACCAAATACTGATGGTAGCTTCATGTTCATCTTTCTTATTCGCTGCATTAATCATGTCTTATCAATGCTGAATGTGTCTTCCCTAGCCACTATTATTTAAGTACTTTACTACAAAACATACCATAGTGCTGTTGGCTGAGAAATAAATTCCATTTTATGTTGTACCACTTTGACTTGTGTTGTGTTGTGTTTGATGATAAACTAAATAAACAGAAGTGTATGTGAAATGTAATTTTTAGTCAAACAGAATTGAACACAGAGACACAGTCTGTCAGGGTCCTGATCAATGTAGAGGTATTACAACAGCCACATGTCAGTAGTACAGTCAAATTTTGTCTGTATAATGAGTATTTGAACATTACATTTTGAGTATTTGAACATTACATTTTAAGTAACCGTACGTGTTACGTCCCAGGTGTGATATAGGGGTATGGGTAAGGGATGCAGCATAAAAGGATTCCACCACCAGTGTTGTCTTGGGACAGTGCAACGACAAAGCAAAACAAACGGTCACAATCTGACAAAGAACAGATACCAGCACAGACTTAAATACACAGAACCATTGACTTCAAGGACAGGTGATTGGTGGAAGCAAATGAGGCAATAATAGAGATCAGGTGAGGGGCGGGGACAGGAGAACACAGGAACAAACAGAAGCACATGGCAATACACAAACAAAGGCACATGGCAACACAATACCCAGAATGGCCAGTAGGGCGGCCAAAAGACAAAGTCCTGACAGGAGTACTGACAGTACCCCCCCCCCCCCCCCTTAACGGACGCCTCCAGGCGTCGTAGCAGAAGGAGTTGGATGTCGGCGGCGGAAGTCGCTGATGAGCGTGGGATCCAAAATGTGCCGGGCTGGGACCCAGCACCTCTCCTCAGGACCGTAGCCTTCCCAGTCTACGAGGTACTGGAGCCCACGACCTCGGCGACGGACATCCAGCAGCTGGCGCACCGTGTACGCCTCTGACCCATCAATGAGCCGGGGGGGTGGAGGGGGTTTGGGGGCAGGACACAGGGTACTACGAACATATGGCTTGATCCGGGAAACATGAAAGGTGGGATGAATGCGCCGAAGAGTAGTAGGAAGCTTGAGACGGACTGCTGTGGGGCTGATGACTCTAACGATGGGGAAGGGTCCGATGAACCGAGGAGCCAGTTTGCGGGAATCTACTCTGAGGGGAAGATCTTGGGTGGACAGCCACACATGCTGTCCCCGGTGATACCGTGGAGCCTTGGAGCGATGCCTGTCAGCATGATGCTTCATCCTAGCCACGGCACGAAGAAGGGCAGAGCGTGCGTACCTCCATGTCCGGCGGCAGCGACGGATGAATGCCTCGGCAGAGGGCACGCCAACTTCCTCCTCCTGGTCTGGGAATAGGGGAGGTTGGTAGCCAAGGGAGCACTCGAATGGGGACAGGCCAGAGGATGAGGATGTGTGGGAGTTGATGGCATACTCTGCCCAGGGTAACTGCTGGCTCCAGGAGGCAGGATTCTGGGAAGCCATGCACCGCAACACCGTCTCCAGTTGTTGGTTAGCCCGCTCGGTCTGGCCATTGGTTTGTGGATGAAAACCTGAAGACAAACTGACGGATGCACCAAGAAGTTTACAAAAGGCGTTCCAGAAATTGGAAGTGAATTGTGGACCCCTGTCTGACACCACATCAGCGGGTAGCCCATGCAACCTGAACACATGCTGTATCATGAGGCTAGCAGTTTCTTTGGCAGAGGGAAGTTTGGGTAGAGGAATGAAATGTACTGACTTGGAGAAGCGATCCACAACGGTGAGGATAGTGGTGTTACCATCTGATGGAGGCAGACCAGTTACAAAGTCTAGCGAGATACGGGACCAGGGTCTCTTGGGAACAGGCAGGGGTTGTAACAGGCCAGCAGGGGGCTGGTTGGAGGTCTTGTTCTGGGCACAGACCGAGCAGGCTGCAACGAAGTTATGGATGTCATCATGCATGGAGGGCCACCAGAACCGCCGACCAATGAAGGCCTTAGTTCGTCTGATTTCAGGATGGCAGGACAGATGGGATGAATGACCCCACTGCAAGACCTGTGAACGGACAGAGCTGGGAACATAAACACGGTTAGTGGGGCACTGGCTGGGGCCTGCCTCGTTCAACTGGGCAGCGCGCACGGTGGACTCTATGTCCAACTGTGCAGCATCCACGAGACAGGAAGATGGAAGAATGGTATCTGGTTCTTGGGGACTCTCAGGAGAACTGAACCTTCGGGAAAGTGCATCAGGTTTTATATTCTTAGAACCAGGACGGTAGGACAGAGTGAAGTTAAATCTGGAGAAGAACAGGGACCAGCGAGCCTGACGGGAGTTTAGTCTTTTGGCGGTGCGGATGTATTCCAGGTTCTTGTGATCAGTCCAGACCAAGAATGGCACACGGGACCCCTCCAACCAATGCCTCCATTCCTCCAGTGCCAATTTAACCGCCAGCAACTCCCTGTTGCCGATGTCATAATGCTGCTCCGTGGGAGTGAGGCGGTGAGAGTAGAAGGCACAAGGATGGATTTTATGGTCCTTAGGGGAGCGTTGAGAGAGGACTGCTCCGACGCCAACATCCGAAGCATCCACCTCCACAATGAACTGAAGATCAGGGTCAGGCTGGATCAGGATGGGGGCCGAGGTAAAACGTTGCTTCAGGTCACGGAAGGCTGTTTCTGCTGCAGGGGACCAGAAAAATTTGACAACTGTAGAGGTTAGGGCAGTGAGGGGGGCAGCCAATGTGCTATAATTACGAATGAACCGGCGGTAAAAATTAGCAAAACCCAGAAAACGCTGAAGCTCCCGACGGTTAGTCGGTGTAGGCCAACCTAACACTGCCTTGATCTTTTGCTGATCCATCTGAACACTACCAGCTGAGATTACATACCCGAGGAAAGAAACTGTATCCCGATGAAATTCACATTTTTCTGCTTTAACAAAGAGCTGGTTCTCCAGCAGTCGCTGGAGGACCCTGCGGACATGAGAAATATGATCAGTAAGGGACTTGGAGAAAATCAGAATGTCGTCCAGATAGACAAAGACAAAGTGGTTAAGCATATCCCTGAGAACATCATTGACCAGGGCCTGAAACACAGCAGGTGCATTGGTTAATCCAAAAGGCATGACTAGGTACTCATAATGGCCAGAAGTGGTATTGAAGGCTGTTTTCCATTCATCCCCCTCACGGATTCGGACCAGGTGGTAAGCATTGCGGAGATCCAGCTTGGTGAAGACTGATGCCCCCTGTAGCAGTTCAAAGGCTGAGGTCATGAGAGGAAGAGGGTAACGGTTCTTAATGGTTATATCGTTGAGGCCCCGGTAGTCGATGCAAGGACGGAGGGATCTGTCCTTCTTCTCAACGAAGAAGAACCCTGCGCCTGCGGGTGAAGAGGAAGGACGGATAATACCTGCAGTCGGGGACTCTTGAATGTATCTATTCATAGCCTCCGTTTCAGGTTGGGACAGAGAGTAGAGGCGCCCCCTGGGAGGAGACGTGCCAGGCAGGAGATCTATGGCACAGTCATAAGGGCGATGTAGGGGTAAGGATGTGGCCCTGGACTTGCTGAACACGGCCTTCAGGTCCATGTACTCGGAAGGAACGGCTGAAAGATCTGGAAACTCTTCAGGAGATTCAGGTTCTGAAAACAGAGGAGTCTGAGCATGACGGAGGCAGTGAGAGAGGCAGAATGAACTCCAGCCCACAATTTTATTGCTGCTCCAGTTTATGTGTGGGTTATGTTTGGCTAACCAGGGGTGACCGAGGACAATGGGAGCTTGAGGGGAGTCAATGACATGTAAGATTAACTGTTCATGATGATTACCAGAAAGACTGAGACTCACCGGGGTGCTGACATGGGTTACGTTTGCCAATCTCTGTCCATTCAACGCATGGGCCACCATTGGCACCTCAAGCGTAGAAGTGGGCAACCCCCACTGAGTGGCCAGGCAGGAGTCGATGAAGTTCTCCTCAGCCCCGGAATCAACCAATGCCAAAATTTCGAGCCGTTGGTCCCTCCATTCAAGAGTGGCAGGAAGAAGTGTGCGTTGCATCGAGGAGAGTTTGACAGGAGTCACGCCCATCGGTACTCCTCCTCCTACTGGAGAGCGTCGGCTTTTTACTGGGCAGGTGGCAATGAAGTGACCCAGCTGACCACAATACAGGCAGGAACGGGTAGTCATTCTTCTCTGTCTCTCCACTGGGGTCAGGCGGGCACGGTCGATTTGCATGGGTTCAGGCTCAGAAGTGTGGAAATGGGATGGGGATGAAAGACATGGGAATGGCGGTTGATTGGCTGGAACTTTGGTGGATGCCCTCAGAAAACCCCCAGGAACTCTACCTTGGTGGCGCTGCTGTAGCCGTGAATCAATTCGGATGGCCAGGCCTACCAAGGCCTCACAGGTGTCGGGCAGGTCCTGGGTGATTAGTTCATCCTTGATGTCTTCGGAGAGGCCGTTCAGGAAGGCGTCATAAAGCGCATCTGGATTCCAACCACTGGAGGTGGCCAGAGTCTGAAAGTCAATGGCGTAATCGGACACAGATCTGCGCCCCTGGCGCATGTGTAGCAGTTCACGGGCAGCCTCACGCCCATGTTTTGAGCGGTCAAATACTCTTGTCATCTCCTCAGAAAAAGACAGAAAATTATTACAGAAAGGTGATTTGACCTCCCAGACGGCTGTTCCCCACTGCCTCGCCCGACCAGACAGCTGAGTGATAATGTAAGCAACTTTAGCTCGTTCAGTGGGAAATGTAGAAGGTTGCAGCTCAAAAATAAGTGAACACTGAGACAAAAAAGAACTGCAAGTGCCAGGCTCACCCGCATATTTTTCAGGAGGAGGCAGGCGGGGCTCGTGGACATGTGGAGAGGGCAAAGATGGGGAGGTCAGGGTATCCGAAGAACTTGTGGTTGGGACGTGTGGGCCACTCTGGGAAAGCCGGAGAGACTGGATACGGACTGTTAATTCTGCGATGTTGGCAGCAAGCGAATCCAGGGTCTTGCTTAGGGAATTCAGCTGGGCCTGGTGTCTTCCCAGCATTCTTTCTTGCTGTTCCAGGGCAGATTTCACATGACTGGGGTCTGCTGGGTCCATCTTGGTCAGATTGTACTGTGAGGGTTTGACGGACCAAGACCCAATCGCAGACCCACTGGGTAAAATAAGATTTATTCAAAAAACAAAAATCAATCTCAGAAATAGTGTCCAGTCCAAGGTCAAATCCAGATGTGCAGAGAGCAAACAATTCCAAGACGTAAGGCAAAAGATTGGTCAAAAACAGAGTACAAACAGGGTCAAAGCCAGAGATCCACAGGGCAACCAAATCCGAAACGTCGAGCAGAAACAGGTCCAGGTAAATACAGTAAAACTTACAAATCACAGGGGGCAGAACTCACACAGGCAGGAACAGACAGAAAACGGTCACAATCTGACAAAGAACAGATACCAGCACAGACTTAAATACACAGAACATTGACTTCAAGGACAGGTGATTGGTGGAAGCAAATGAGGCAATAATAGAGATCAGGTGAGGGGCGGGGACAGGAGAACACAGGAACAAACAGAAGCACATGGCAATACACAAACAAAGGCACATGGCAACACAATACCCAGAATGGCCAGTAGGGCAGCCAAAAGACAAAGTCCTGACAGGAGTACTGACACTAACCCCTGTACAGTGAAATACTGTGGCGGGGATCCCCCCTTACCTGTCCTTCTCCCACGATAATCGAAACAAACAGAAATAGTCCAAAAAAGAAGTCAGAAAACGATACTGAGTCAAACACAGTATTGGCAAGTTTGTAAATGGCAAAAACACGAAAGCACACTGAGTCGAACGGCGAGATCGGAATCTGTACATTTCAAAGACGGGCATTTATAAATTTGGGTGTTCCGTCTTTGGTTGGCCGAGACGAAAGAGGCACTCCCTCTGGGGGCCCCAAGCAGCCGTTTAGTTCGTTATGCGTCAGGCCGACTCTGCTCTCATCAGCATTACTGACTCCTACCACAACTTGTCCAGCGTCAGTGTGTTATAGATGGCCTTGGAAAGTGAACGGATGAATGGGAGGGAGGCAGATTCATAAAAACAGGAGAAAAAGGAAAATTGTCTCTTATTGAAACTGTGATTTAACTCACTTTTACTACTCTTGTGATCACCTTAGTTTTTAAAAAATCGTGCACATAGAGCAATTATGTTACACCATGACATGAGCTCAATTATTTATTGATCTTTTCAAGCTGATCTGTTACCTGACATCAGGTTCCACAGTTTAAAGATCTGGTCTTTGGGTGTAACCCCCCCAGTCTTCAGCAGGACCTACAGAAACATGCTTGAAGTATTCTGGAATTTTTGTCCAGGTGCCAGCATACTTTGTGTAGAGTTCACAGGCATCATTCACTCCAACCACTTGGCCTATCCCAGCACCAGTCTGCTTTAGCTTACCTTCCACATATCTACAATCAAATGCTGAGATGACACAGAAGCGACACAGCTGAGATTCCCAGGTCCCTAATCATAAGGGATTGTTGTTTATACGGAGCACATACACCACAGGCTCGGATTGGCCATCGGGAGAGGCGGAACTTTTCCCGGTGGGCCGCTGCCATTGGTGGGCCGCTGGCTGGCCTTAGTGGACTGCAAAACTACATGGGACCTAATTAAATTCAAATTTAAACTTTCGTTCTTAAAAAAAAGATATTTGTAACTTTTAACACTACTATATAAACGCCTTAATTGATTGAGAAAAAGTCCAGAACCGTGTCCACCGAATATTTAATTTATTTTGGAAATTTTAAATCACAGAAAAAGAGGATAAACTTGCTTCGTCTTGGGGAGCTGTCTGCTGTTTAGGTTGCTTTTACCTCGTGCCTGAGAAAGTCCATCTCCACTGCTCTGGTCCCCCAGTTTCTTGCTCTTGCCATTTTTGCCTTTACATTACCAATCCGCCAAAATGCAAGCGTGGGTGGCTTTTAAAGGTAATGAGAGTTTACACTCTGATTGGTGTATTGCACATTAGGCCCAGAACTCATCTATGAGTTAATTAAGTGCCCCAATACAAGCCCTTTAGACCACGGGCCACACTTTGCACCCATTTTATCCATTTAAACAGCAAAAGAGTTGTAACCACGCCCTAAAAGCACTTATTTCGTCGACCATGCGCTTTAGGTCGTTAAAATAGAAACCTTAGTCTTCTATTCTGTGATGACCTGTGTGTGATAACACGCTATATAATATTAGGCTATAATGCGGCTATCCTGTCGGAAATGATATGGTTACTCTAAAGATATAGGTCCCTACATGATGCTGGAAACTTAAGCTTGTTACTACGTGGTAACTATATGGTAATACCTCTCAATGAGCAGTAGGCCACTGGAACTCGTGATTTCCTGGTAAAATTAAGTGTCCCAGTCCGACCCTAGTACACAGTTTATGTGAATGAGAACAAATATATATGAGACGTCTAGAATTTTATTGCATTTAATTAGATCACTGTTGATAATCCCAAAATCTGCAGAAAAAAATGGTTGCAATCGTCAGTGTTGCAGACAAGCATAAAGATTATTATTATTTTTTAAGGTAATTTTCTTAAAACTTCAGTTTTCTTGTTACCTGATGCACATCTTCCAAAGATGACAACAAAGGAAAACACCTAGATGTGATTAAATGCCATCTTAACAGAAATCTGAAGCAGGAAAAACAGGCTGTCATAAACAGACAGTGATAAATATACACCAAATACACTGAATTACTCAATGACATACGTTTTTGTTGGCTGATCTCAGAAAGTGAAAACTCTGAAACTGGGAGAAATGCTGGGCTTATATATAAATTTAAGAAACTCATTATTCTTCCAATCAGAATTTCAAATAAGGTGAGTGCAAATAAGCACACACTACGTCACATTCAAAGGGCATCAGAATGAAACATAGATGTTATGTAAAGGAAAAAAAACTCCTTTATGGTCACAGAAAACTCATCTTACAGAAAGGGGGAATGTTGTACTTACTTTAAATGTCAGCAAACAACTGAGATGTTTGCAGAAGTCACTCACCTCAGAATGACTTCTGTATCTTTTAAGCAGTCTCATTATTTCAAAACTTCACATTTCAGTTAATTCCTCAGCAGTAAATACCGAAACTTTATTCAAATTGAAGGCAGAAGAACCTGCTATTAACATCTTCCAAATGTAAAAACATAAACTGAAACACATTCAGTAAATAATACTCCTGAGTGTGTGAACAGTTGATTTCAGAATATTAATTCTGCATTTCTTTTCACACCTCAAGTCATATGAACCATGAATTAGTTGCACTGTGGTTTGTAGTCTTGTGGGATGCTGCAAAACATCCACGTTTTGAAAGATTTGTTTCATGTTGTGGCCAGCAGATGGAACTCTAAACTTCAAAGCGATGCAAGTCCATTCTCTCACATAAAGTGTGTCTCAGCAGCAGGGATGTACCAGAATCTGAATATGTTATGCAGGAGAGAGCACAAATAATGAGGTGGAAACAGATATTTCTCCATCCTGACCACGACAACCTATACATGAAAATGAAACTTAAAACCTGTAGTTTTTAGCCCTACACACACACACACACACACACACACACATTATATATATATATATATATATATATATATATATATATATAGAGAGAGAGAGAGAGAGAGAGAGAGAGAGAGAGACAGAGAGAGAGAGATGCGGGAGCCTTCTGTAAAAGCACAAGTATACCACATGATTCAGTAGCTTGTAACACCACCATTAGCAGCAATAAATTGAAAGTAATTGTTTTCTACACAAGTTTGTGGAGTTTGAAAAGCACCTCCCCCCATTACTGTCTGACCTTGGGGGGGGAATTTGGCCGGACACCCGCTGATGGGAACACTGGCGACTCGCTTAACAAAATATCCTCTTTGTTGACGCCCCCTTACTCAGTTCTCTCTCAACCGTTATAAATGAAAGAATCAGGAAGTGCACATTTCATTGCTTGTGGAAAGCGGTAATCTGAAAGCATTGAAACAGAAGAATGTTCTAAGAAAAGGTGAGTTATAACTAACATTAAGACCATATGCATTTATAGAATCACAGCGGTTAATGTTTACTTTCATGGTTATCACATAAATGTTGCTATTGGTAACATTTCCTTTCCAAGTATTGCATACATAATTTGACATCTTGGGTGTATTCTACACTGTCAATGAGCAAAACAGCAGATATTTCCTTCTTTACTGTTTCTTTGACAAACACATTCATAGTTGAAGTGAAAGGATTAGAGCACTGTTTCTATTACTACCTCTTCAGCTCAGATGACTTCAGCATTATGTACTGTGTGGTACACTGGCGCTCTCGAGATCCTGTTCGCTGTCGAGTTGAATAAATGATTTAAGTCTATACTATGACTGATTCTCTTTGTATTGTGCACTTGCCTGTGGTTAGTTCTTTACTGTGATGGAAACTTTAAGCTAAACTGCAAAATCTGCAATATGTTTCATGTTTCATGTTAACCTGTGTTTACCCACGTGCACTCACATAACCGCACTCACAAAACGAAAAAATAGGCATAAAAGAAACTTTGCCATTGGTCGAGCTGTAGGTGTTCTCTCGTGGAAAAAAAGGAAGAAAGAACATTTCTGTGGTAAAACAGACCTTAGTGCTTCACTCCACGCCCGTCAGAGCATGTAAACGAAGCCTACTGATGCAGATTTGGAAATACACTCTAAATCATATTGAATTTTAACGTTTCCTTAATATACTGTATATGAACGAAACTGCAAACTGATTGATACCGACAATTGTTAAGTAGGTGTGTATCTCAGCTAGAGTGAGTAGCTGAAAAACATTATAATTTTTAAACTTTGGAAAAGAATAACAATAGTTATTTTTTTTAGCTTTCTTTTTAGCTTTTTTTTTTTTTTTTCTTTTAATATTTTGTAGTATTCCATTTCTGTTTTATTTTTGAGGTGTCTGAATACTTTGAAATGGGGAGTAGTCCGAGTACACTTGAAAGGCATGGCTATACAATCGTGAAGGAACTTGAACAGGCTGTCCTTGTGAATTCAAAGGATGGTGATCAGTGTGTCATCAAAAGAATTCATTTGAAAAAGGTAGGACTTTGCATTTATTTAATAATTTATGTATTTAAAATGGGTTTTTACTTTAGCTTCATGAGTTTACCATGCGTTAAGTAATTAACTGTACATATCTTCCCTGCTTTGAGCGGCTAAAGTGTGTTTCAAATATATGTGTGTTTATCTGTTTGTGTTTACTGGCTCTCTGTGGTTTCTTAGGCAACTTTCAGAAGTTCAGGTCACACAGATATCTCTGAGGCTCTCGAAACTCTTCGAAGCCTCAGCCATCCACACATTGTAAAACATAAAACAGACTTTGCAGGTAAAAGAAAAAACAAATACATTATGCTGTGTTTAACAGCTACATATTTCTGTGTTAAAAGTTCTTATATGATACATGTCTGGTATTCTTTTGCCTCTAAACTGTTTTCTTAGATTTGTTAGTATTTGAGTCTTTCAGTTAACAGCATACCTTTATGACAGTCCCAAAAGTCTCAGTCTAATGCAAAATAACGCAGTCTAGTGATTTCATGTAATTATGTGAACAATTTTCGTAATTTTCAGATAATATTGAGCACCCCAGAGATGATAATGTGTTAACTGGTGGTAGATGGCAGTCTTGTTTGCTAAATTAGCACACAGATATTCATTTTGATTGGTCAGAGTTATTTTATTTATGCTCCATCATAAGAAACTTTCCCTTGCAACCACTGAGATACAGTTTCTTGTGCTGCTTTCCGTGAACACTATATTGTGCATATTATAACTATTGTGACAAAATCAATCAAAACTACTACAATATCACGCTAAATGAGGCTTGGCTCAAAAGTATAACAGTAAATTAGACCAACAGTGTCACTGTGAATAAGGCCTGGAAAAACAGTATGGTAAAATCACAGTAAGTAAGACCCAAATCAGCAGTACAACAGCATTGCAGTCACTAAGGCCGAAATCAGCAGCACAACAATGCCACAGTAAATAATGCCCAGACCACCAGTATAACAGTGCATAAAGCCAGGACCACTGTCACAGTAAATAATGCCCAGACCACCAGTATAACAGTGCATAAAGCCAGGACCACTGTCACAGTAAATAATGCCCAGACCACCAGTATAACAGTGCATAAAGCCAGGACCACTGTCACAGTAAATAATGCCCAGACCACCAGTATAACAGTGCATAAAGCCAGGACCACTGTCACAGTAAATAATGCCCAGACCACCAGTATAACAGTGCATAAAGCCAGGACCACTGTCACAGTAAAAAAGAAAGGCCCTGACGGCATAACAGTATCCGAGTGAATAAGGTCCAGACAAACACTATAATATTGTCCAAGAAACTTAGGCTCAGAGTAGCACTATAACAGTATCAAAGTGAATAAGGCCCTGACCAACAGTACAACAGTATCATAGTAACTAAGGTCCAGACCAGCTGAATCACCGTAAAGATGCCTCAGACCAGCAGTGTAACATTATCTCAGTAAATAAGGCCCAGAGCGAGATAAAGCAGTAGATCACCAACATTACCACTTTATTTCCTTTCAGATGATGAATATATGTATATTGTCTCAGAGTATTATAGTGGAGGAGATCTCTCTCAGAAAATTAAAGAACAAAGTGAGAGAGGAGAACCATTCTCAGAAGAACAGGTAATAAAATAATATTATATTCTTCTTTGTTCATCGTTCTCACTTTCAAAGTGCAAGATTCTGTTTGTCGCAATGATCTCAGAACACAGTGTGAAAGTCTAAAATAATGAGTGATAATTGGTGGTTATCCTGTGGGGTCCTGTCTTGCTGTGCATCACGTTATCTGAAAATCACCTAGTTTTCATGACTCAGCACTTACTCAGCTTTTTCATCTGGTAAATTGTTGGCTGTGGGACATTTTTAGCAATAAACATGAGATGTAAAGAGATCCAGCTGATAGCTTTACATCCTCTGTTTTTCTCTTAATCATGTCAGTAATTGAAAACATATTAAGAGTGAGTATTCTTCAAAGTGAACCCTTAAAATTAGACTGAACTGTTTGTTGTATCTGGGCAGTAAGAACCTTAGTCAAATACATCATCAGTGTCGTTTTATATGTTTTCGTCAATATAACGTTTGTTTGCTTTCTATACTGTTTTCTGTCCCAGATTCTGGATTGGATTTTGAAGATCTGCATGGCCTTGAAATATCTCCATGGCCTGAATGTTCAACATGGAGATTTACAGCCTACAGTATGTTTGTCAATTCAGAGTAGACCTAGAATTTAGACTCAAAGTGTTCTGAAAAGCATATATGTTTGTGATAAAATTTGATAAGCAGCAATATTACAACAGACTGTTTGGAATATGCCAAAAGCATTTTATTAGGTTAAATAAGGGTCCTACTAATTTCCACACTACACCACACTATACCACACTACACTGTACCACACTGCACCACACTATACCACACTACACCACACTGTACCACACTGTACCACACTGTACCACACTATACCACACTACACCACACTGTACCACACTGAGCCACACTACACCACACTATACCACACTGAACCACACTGTACCACACTGTACCACACTACACCACACTGTACCACACTACACCACACTGTACCACACTGTACCACACTACACCACACTGTACCACACTACACCACACTACACCACACTGTACCACACTACACCACACTAGACCACACTACACCACACTGTACCACACTGAACCACACTGTACCACACTGTCTTTGAGGTGAAAAAAAATAAAATTAATAAAAACAAAAACAGTGTTGTACTATATAAAAAACTATGTGTTGTACTATATAGAAACAACTAATCAGGTATTTTTGTGGTATCATGTGGTGTACTGTCGTATTATGTGGTGCAATGTGGTACAGTGTGGTGTAGTGTGGTACAGTGTGGTGTAGTGTGGTACAGTGTGGTGTAGTGTGGTGTAGTGTGGTACAGTGTGGTGTAGTGTGGTACAGTGTGGTGTAGTGTGGTACAGTGTGGTATAGTGTGGTACAGTGTGGTATAGTGTGGTGCAGTGTGGTACAGTGTGGTGTAGTGTGGTACAGTGTGGTACAGTGTGGTGTAGTGTGGTACAGTGTGGTGTAGTGTGGTACAGTGTGGTACAGTGTGGTGTAGTGTGGCAATTAGTAGGACCCAATAATAATAATAATAATAATAATAATAATAACAACAACAACAATAAAAAAACAGTTTTTAATTTTTAAGTTAAAACCTTGTATTCTAAACCTCAGCATAGTTAGATGAGTTTGTATGTCATTTAAATGTTTTTTATTTTCTTTAATCATGACAGAAAATTTTTTTCACTGAGTATGGAATGATTCGACTGGGAGAATTTGGAGAGTTACATGAAAAGTTGGTGCTCTTTAAAAATAAGACTTTGATAACCACATTCTTACCACCAGACACAGTACATGTATTTGTCTGTTTATTATATACTGACTTTTTATTTACTCAAAATGTAGGAAGTGATCTCATATTTTTTTATGTCAGAGCCAGTGAAGCAGGGTCTACAAATGCTGGAGCGCTGTCATACATTTCTCCTGAGATACTGGAAGGAAAAACATACGATGAAAAAAGGTTATCCATCTGTCTATCTGTCTGTCTCTCAAGGTGTCTGTTCACATAAGTGTCTGTTTCATCATCCTTCTACTGATTTTGTCATTCATTCATTCATTCATTCATATATAAGCAATAGTACATTTTATAACAACATTTGACATGCTTTTGCATTCAGTCATCCTCGTGTCTTTCTTTTTTGTTTTTTGTTTTTTTTTCTCTTTGACAGTGATATTTGGGCTTTGGGATGTGTCCTGTATGAGCTCTGCATGCTGAAATGTGCTGTAGGTGGTTGGAAATACTGTTTGTTTGTGTTATTAATAGCTTAATAATAATAATAAGAGAATAGAACAGACTAGAATGGCTTTATTACCTTTGCACGTCATCGCACAATGAAAAGTGTTGTGCTGCTCCTGAAACAGTTCATTTAACATTACAAACAAGTAATTCCTGTCTCTGCTAACAGTTCAGTGCAGCGAGCACCGTGAAGCTCATTCCCAAGATATTAAATGGATCTTACCCACCTCTACCACACCACATCTCACATAATCTTCAGCAGCTAATAGAGGAGACCCTCCAGACAGATCCAGGAAAACGACCACACGCTCGAGAAATTTTAGGGAAGCCTTTTGTCCTTAGTTTTCTTACAGCGAGGGTAAGCCTTATCACTGTATATGTATACTTATTTTTCAGATATTTCAATAAGGTTATCTCGTTCTGAGGAAATGGAGGAAATAAAGTAGAGTATCTGCAAAAAAAAAAAAAAAAGACTCAGTTTCATTGGATTGGATTTTACAGTGTGGATGGTGGGAAAAGGAAAAATCCTGGTATACGTTAGTGTGGCACCATTCAAATAACTTGATTCTTTCTTGTAGGTCAGTGTAAAATGTGTAGTTGTATTATGAAGCTACTAAATCTGCTTTGTTTTTTGCAGAGTGAGAAAAGTACTGAAGAGCTAAATGAAAACCTGGTGAAGTTGAGAGCATTGGCTGATGGGTTGGAGAAGGTTCATTATGGAGCAACTGTTGGCAGTCTGACAGGAGGAGTGATTGGAGCAGCTGGTGGAATCACTTCAATAGTGGGAGCGATCCTTGCTCCCTTCACTTTGGGTGCATCTCTAATCGTTACAGGAGTAGGTATTGGGGTGGCAGTTGCTGGTGGCGCGACTGCTGGTATTTCCAACATCACTAACATGGTCAACCAGTCTACAGACCGCAAAAACATCAGGAACATCATCTTGGAATTTCAGGAAAAGATGAACTCTGTGGTCACATGTTTGCAGCACATCGCAGAAGGCTTGCAGGAGCTAACAAGGCAAATTTCTCTCGAATATGAGCAAAGGTCTTCCTTTGCAGGTGATATGGCGAGGGCTGGAGCCAGAGTTAGTAGGGGGTTAGGTGGCATCTCTGAGCTCATTCGTTTGCTCCAGGTTGCAAACATGGGAAAGGTGGCAGCTCAGGCAGCTAGGGCAGTGCGTGTGGCTGAGGTAGCAACGGCGGCTTTCTCTGCGTTTTTTCTGGCTGTAGATATTTTCTTCATTGCTATGGATGCCAAAGAGATCCACCACATCCGTACGACGAAAGCCTCTTTGACTGATGATATGAGGTATAAACTGGTCCTACAGTCCCCTGAAGAAACAGACAGCGATTCTGGTGTTGACCAAGAACCAAAGTCAGAAACTATGAAGTTTGTTAAAAAGATCAGAGAGACTGCAGATGAACTCCAGAAGAGTTTAGATGAATTAAAGGAGATCATTACATTCATTCCTAAACTTCCTGAAATAGATACATAAATCTTATCCTGACATCACGTTAATGATTTACTTTCCTCACTGTTTCATGTACTGTAGTGTACTGTAAGGAAAGACAAAAATCTGATCTTCTTACTTCCATTATTTTAGCTTATAATGACAAAAAAAATGACATTATGCAATACCACACATTTTACAATAGTGTAATACCACACCTCTTACAATAGTCCACATATCTCTGTCAAAGGAAGGGGTTAAAAGAGGGCACGATGATGCAATATCATTGTTAACATTTTTACTGTGTATGACATTTAAATGATACATTGAATGGATTTGACTTGATTGTCGTTAGGAGTTTTAGAGGGATCATTACTGCCTGTGCGACGCTACTATACTTCCACGTCGTGTTCTTTGTAGAGATCATTTTGCATTAAACTAGACTCATCCAGATAGACATGCTTTTGAAATATCTACTTCTTGCTATATAAATTATTTTTAGGATAATAATGAAGGGCAGCATCATGGTTTTGTTTTCTTTTGTTTTCTTATTGCCTGTATTAATCATTTGTTAAGTTATCATTTCTGAATGTGTCTTGCCTAGCCACTATTATTTGAGTACTTTGCTGCAACATATACCATACTGTTCTTGGCTGAGAAATAAATCCCATTTTGTGCTGTTCCACTTTGAAATACTGTATATTATGATATGCTATGCTACATTACGTTATGCTTTTCATGATGAACTACATAAATGGAAGTATGTGAAGTATCATATTTAACCGAACAGAATTAAACACAAAGTCAGGACTCTGTGCAATGCAGAGGCATTTTAACAGCCACATTTCAGTAGAACAATAATATTTTGTCTGGACAATGAGTATTTAAACATTACATTTCAAGTAACCATATGTCAAAAAGATGTGCAATATAATTTAACTAAACAGTCAAGATAAACACGCAGTGAACATTTGTAAGATAAATTTGAGGTCTGCTGTAAGAGATTTGCTAAGTCTCAAAGACAAGAAACTTCAGGCGTGATCAACTATTCCTTTTATTCCAATAGCATGATAATGGGAGAGTGCACTCTAGTCACTTTGAGCACAGTCTCTCCGAAAACAAAGAAACACAGAGTGTTTATACGGTGGAATATGAAACTTACATGACACGTAGGGTGGGGCGGTCACTTCTAGGTATTATTCTCACTTTCCTAGTTAAGCTATACCTGTTCTGAGAGCTTCTAGCTTGTCTTCACCTCAAACATCCTTGACGCTTCACTCTCTTGCAGAACCTTGGGGTGAACGGGGGGTCAAAACTGTGTGGCACGTTTCCCAGTCACCGCTTGCATGACTTCCTTCGTCTGCACCACTTCCTTTGTGTGCTATTTTTCACTGTGAACTGTCAATGACACTTAGGGCGTCAGCTACCAAATTATATGACACACAGAACAGAACATTAATGTTTAGACAACAATTAGTATGACTGAGGCAACAGCTGGCTGTTAATAACAATCATCCATGGTTAATACATTCAAAATATTTCTCATACATTAAATAAATACGAATATCTTAATATACATGAAAAGGAGACAAATGCATTTCCAAAAGTATGGAGTAGAAAGACAGACTCAATTAAACAAAGAGAATTTTAGCACTTATTTAAAAGGACCAAAACAAAGTGAAATGATGAGATTCTACCTGGTTCGTATGTTTTATTTTAAGACTTTATAATGGCTTTCTGAAAGACAATATAAAATGTAGTCCAGTGATTACTTAAAATTAACACATGGTAAACTAGGTAAGTGAAATAAAAAGATAAAAACACACTATATTACAGAGCAAATACCAGCCTCTCTTGTCCGAGGAAGTGGCGTTCTCCACCACACAACGCTCAACTTCCCACTGCAGGACCACAAACTCTCTCTGGAGGATTAAACAACTAGACCCTGAACCTTTTTTGTCCGATTTTTGTTGTGGTTACTTTAACGATTTCAACAACGACTCCCACGGAGTGTGAAAAATCCATTCCGGGGGAAACTTTTAATAACCCCTGCCTCTGACCTCTATCCACGACTAGTGTCCAACAACGGGCAGATGGCCTCTATGCGGAAGTCATCGTTGGACCGTGGGTTGGGGATTTTCTCATTGATAGAGATGCTCAACACCTACCCACTACCTCCCAGTCGAAACATAGCTTTCAGTGGTGGAGTAGAAGGGATGTTCACACTCTAATTAAAACCTCTTGTTATTCAGACTGGGGCTGATGCAACAGTCAGTCGAATCGCAAGACTCGGCCCTGTGAGACATAATAGGGCTGTCTATGAAGCGTCCTGGTACACCAGATTTGAGTGAAGCTGATGTCCACCTCCTCTCCGAAACCCTGCTTCAGTACTGTTGTGACCTCACCCAAGGAGTTTCTGTGGCGAAAGCCCAAGTTAGGGATGCATGGTAAGGGCCGCCGGTACGGGACAATCTTTCATACCAGGACAGTCTGTTGTGATTAAGAAAACCTCCATGTTCAGGTCTAGAAGACCCATACCCAAATGCTGCTTGTTACACAATCAGTATCACAGTCTTTTTGACAAAATATTAAAATTCTGTTTAACTGAGTCTGTCTTTCTACTCCATACTTTTGGAAATGTATTTGACTCCTTTTCATGTATATTGTGATACTCATATGTATTTCATGTGTGAAAAATATTTTGAATGTTTTAACCACAGATGATTGCTATGATCAGATAACTGTTGCCTCGATCATACTAATTACTGTCTAAACATTAATGTTCTGTTCTATGTGTCGTATAATTTGGTAGCTGACGCACTGAGTGTCACTGACAGGTCACAGTGAAAAATAACAGAAGAGGAAGTGGTGCAGACAAAGGAAGTAGTGCAAGCTGTAACTAGGGACCGTGCCGAACTGTTTAGACACCCCGCCCAGACCACAGCCATGCTAGATAGAGAAGTGTCAAGACTGTTTGTGATGAAGAAAAGATAAGTGCTTGCAACAAATGTAGTGTAACTGAGGAAGTCAGAGTAATACCTAGAAGAGACCGCCCCACTCTACATGTCATGTAAGTTTCATATTCCAGTGCATAAATACTCCGTGTTTCTTTGTTCTCGGAGAGACTGTGCTTGAAGTGACTAGAGTGCACTCTCCCATCACTATGCTATTGGAATAAAAGGAATGATTGATCATGCCTAATGTTTCTTGTCACTGAGATGTAGCAATTCTCTTATAGCAGAACTCAAATTTATCTTACATCTACCAAGGTGCTAGTAATCTCTCCCTGGCAAGCCTTCACTGCTCAGAAAGGGTCATACAAGCCAGAAGACAAAGAGGACCAATTCATCATGAAGTACATTGTAGTGTTCTTAGTTTGTTGGTCTTTAGCATTGACATATAGTCATTCACTCATTATCCTAATTAGGGTTGCGGGGGGTGCTGGAGCCTATCCCATAGGCCGAAAGGTGGGGAAACACGAGGACCCTGGTCACCCGGCTGGAAATCAAACTCGAGACCTTCTTGCAGTGAGGCGACAGTGCTACCCACTGTGCCACCTGCCGTCCCTTTGGCATACAGTCCAGAACATAATTACTTTGAAAGCATATTGAACAAAACACGTTACATGCTGTAGGGTAATTGTAGTGTTTGCGTACCAAATGTTCAGAGTGTTGGTGCAGGAATACCACAGGTAGCTCATCAAATAGCAGATTGTGGTACGTGCTCTCTCTTGCACACCAACCATAGCTCTCTCCGTGTCTCCTTTTGTCATAACATGACTGACCTAGGAGTACGTCGTTGCTGTATTCCAGGTGTGAAGCCATGCAATACCACTCGCGTTTCATTGATAAGTGTGTCTGATGTTTTGACACCTTTAATTTTCTCCTGGTATATTGAACAATATGGCGAATCACCAGCTCTGGGCGACATCCATCAACTTAAGTCCTTATCTGACTATGAAGTACATGGTACCATGCCCTCTCATAGAAGCATCCAAGCTAACAGCTAAGATTCTTTCACAAGTTGCATAACTAATCCTGTAGTATGGTATAGGTTGCTATCCATCAACCACTTTTGTTCGTTGGAAGTCATTTGTAAATATGTCCCCTTATCACCAGACTTGGTTGAAAGGCTTGCCTCAAAAATTACAACATCCCAAAAAAGGCGGAATGAGATGAGCTCCTTTAGACAAGGCTGTTTAGCTTTAGCATATTCCCATGTAGGCTTAACCAACCAAAACTGTTTTAAGTCTACATTTAAATATATATATATATATATATATATATATATATATATATATATATATATATATATATATATAAAGTGTGTGTATATATATATATATATATATATATATATATATATATATATATATATATATATGTCTGGCTCGCACTATGCAGTAATATTCAAGGGGTTGTTGTTTAAAGGGGTCATATGCAGATGAATGTTTTAAGAGGACAATGTATGTGACCTTATGCTCGATTTTCATGACAAGGTAAAATAGTCAATGACTTGTCAATGTCCTTTTGACTTCCATCATGTCAGTTCCTCTGCTTCATATAAGATGCCATGTAAATTATATGAACGGAATTATTAAAACGAAAGTCTTTGTGATAATCAGTGTAACTGTACTGAGTGAGTTTGAGCTCTGATTAAGTAAATGATTTTATACTCACTGACCTCATAAATATTCAAGGCATCTTAATAATAGCAATATTAATACACTGGCCCATCTCTCATTTCCAGCTCAGCTCTGACCCCTGGTGGTAGTTTAATGGTACTTTTTGTCTGTGCTGTGGTAATGTTTGATGTCTGTCTGAGTACCTGTCTCTTCCAGATGAGGTTACTGCTAACTCCAACATCTCTAGGCCCTTTTAAAGAATGTGTTGTTTACTGGTATTCCTTGTACCGATAATATTCACATTTGGATGATGCCATCTCAAATGAGAATTCATATTCAATATGTGTACCGTTATACCCCTAACACAAAATATACAACTCCACGTAACTTTAAATAGAGTAGTAATTTCATGATGTATAACATGATGTGTTATAGTGTTAAGTGTGAAATGTAAAAAGAGTTCTGTTACATTAGTAATGTAATAAGAGCTCAGTAGGCTGCACCTGCAGCCATTGGCAGGGATTTGAGGTTGGGGAGGTGGAGGGGACGGGGGATTGTGGTTCCGGAAAAGACCCCAGATGTTTGGATCATGGTTTCGGCCTTGGTTTCAGAACCGTTACACCCCTATTAATAAGCATATATAAATATCGCACACAAGCAGTTTCTCATTTCTTGTGATCATGGATCAGCGAGAGAGAGTCAGTACCGTGGCTATGCTGTACCTACGCTGGAAGTCCCGCTGGACTCAGAGTAGGCAGTCAGTCTGGGTTCACAGTATGAAACGGAGACGTGCCTAGCTTGGCGAATCCCACTGCTCATTCAGGAGTTGCGCCTGGATGACAGCTGGTTTCAGCAGTACTTTCAGCCAACTCTGGGCCAGTTTGATGACCTACTGTTGAGGATCAGAGTCCAGACTGCACGGATGGATATAAACTAAACTACAGGCACCCCATACCCCCAGCGGAACGCCTGGCGACGTATCTCCAGTGGGTATCCACACATGTAAAATTGTTCTTATCTGCGTATAACAATTGTAATTATACATATTATGAGGCAGTTATGTGAGAATCTTTTTTCTCTTTGCAGAGGGAAGATGCCACAAAATTGCTGGGTCTTTTCTGCATTTGGTCAGCACAAGAAAAGGGAGGAAAAACCATAAAAACGTGGGGGTATTATTAAACATTTCTGCACCCTGCCGACTGGGCCTGTCCCTCCCCAGCCCCTCTGTCCATGTTGCTGCTGGTTTCCTGTGGCTGGACAAAGGGGTCAAGGAGGGACAGGACACAGCATACTTCCAGCTTTTCCCTGAGCATGCAGCTGATCCACTTCTTACACTGAACTTCTTTCTCCTCTCTTTCATATATGTGTGACTCTGGCCCTTCCATCGCTTGCGACACACGTCTCCTGAGAAGACCAAATGTAAATAACAGCTTAAACTGACAAATGGACTAAATCTGAACTAAAAAGTGAGCAACCACTGATATCAAACAGAAAGCATAGTTCAATGCAATATTGTGGTGCATACCTCACATACTTTTCAACTGTACTTACTTTAACACACTCACTCTCTCTCTCATTTTCAAAACGACTTATCCTAATTAGGGTCACGGTGGGTGCTGGAGCCTATCCCAATGTTCATTGGGCAAAACGCAGGAAAACACCCTGGACAGGTCGCCAGTCAATCGCAGAGCAGACACACAGACAAACACACACATTCATACCTAGGGGCAATTTAATGTCTCCATTTCACCTAACCTGCATGTCTTTGGACTGTGGGAGGAAACCGGAGCTCCCGGAGCAAATCCACACAGACACGGGGAGAACATGCAAACTCCACAGAGAGAACCCTGGCCGCCCGGCCGGGAATCGAACCCAAGACCTTCTTGCTGTGAGGGAACAGCGCTACCTACTACACATAAATAGACAGATACATACAGTTAAAGGCACAGCTGTGTTTGTGTGGGTAAGTTTTCCACCGTTAGCGGCTTTCATGCATACTTGCTCCCAAATTTAGTTTTACATCACCTGTGACAGTGTCTCTCAATCTGGGGTCTGCAAAAATAGATCTGAAAACATTATGCAATATTGTCCCACACATTTGTCAAATAACCCTGCATGTTTCATGTGAAGGAGGTCCAAAGAAAAATTCGCGATGAAAAACGCGGCTTTAGAAACGCTGGTCTACGATAGCTCGTGGCAGCCAAACACTGATATGTTTCAGCAAACTGGCTAGCCAGCTCTTTAGGCATTATTGTCACCGTCCGGCCTAGTACTTCATATTCCTAGTCCATGTTTTCCTTGTGCTTTTCCTGTGTCTGTCTTGCATGTCTTGTCTAATGTCTGTTCCAGGTTTGTTCTAGTCCATGTTTCACCATAACCCTGATCCCTGGCTGATTGACTCCTGCACACCTGCTGTCACTCACCTCATCTGCCACAGCATTTAAACCCTGCCAGAATTCCACGCTTCTTGCCAGATTATCTGACCAAGTTCTCTGCTCTCTGTGTTGTTTGGCTTCTTGTGTTTTTGCTCTTTGACCTTGTCTGTTTTTGGACCGTTGACTTTTTACCTTGTGTTTTACTACTTCTGCCTGGAGGTTTTTGTCTGCCTGCCTGTTACTGACCCATGCCTGTTGTCGCCTTTTGAGTTCTTTCTAGTCCCTGTTTACCTGTGCCTGGTTTTTCTGCCTCTCCATGCCCCTGCTCTGCCTGTTTTTGACTATTGTTTTTGCCTAAGCCCTAACTGTACCGTCGCTGTCTTTTGCCTTTGTATTTTGGATTTATTTCTTTATTAAACATCCTCCAAGGCACTGTTTTTGTCCACTGCATCTGCTTTTGGGTCCTAAGCTAAACCAGGCCTCAGTGGCCCTGACATAATGCATAATAGCTTGGTAAACGGTGACCAGGTAGTATGGTTAACTACATACGTGTTTCATGATTACAAAAGAATTAATGTTTATGAATTTATTTAATGTGATTAATGTAATGTGATCTAGGCTGTTGGCTAAGCTAGGAACAGCATGAAACCACTCACGGAACTGGCTAGCTGGCAAGCTATATCGCTAATCAAATACTACATTAATTAAACGTTTTTCTCTCAAAACACTTGCCAGGCTCTCCAACTATCTCACTGACCTTTTTCAATTTGTTACAGTAGGCTGTTATTGTAGTTTCATACAATTCTGGGAAAGAGCTCATCCCGACGATTAGCTTCTCCATCTTGACCGTAGAGAGTTCTTCCAGAAAGGGAATGTGGCTTGTAAAATAATAATTAATTTATTTAACACATTTTTTTAAAAAGATTAAAAGATTAAATACTCTAACAAATAGCTAAATATGACTTTAAAAGTATGAAATGGACATTGGGAAAGGACTTCTTTTTTTGTCCCAAGTAAAGGAATTGAGAAACAAAGACAACCAGTATCTGTTATACTAAATACTTGGGACTGACTTTTCCCCCAAAACCAAGCTAGCTGGCTCAAAAATACGGCTTTTCTGCTCAAAATCATGTTTTGGTTATTTGGACTGCTAACACAATGTAATGTAAGTGTTGAGAAATGATAATTACACACTTAGGAACAGCTTTTAGACTCAAAGCAGGCAGGGTTTTTCGTGGAGATTAAGTTTAAACATTTTGCACACAGAGCAGCCATCCCAACCCCTCTGGCTACACTTCACCAAGATGATGACTTCCCAAACTACTGCCTGTAACATAAAAACTTGACGGATATCCCAAACAACACCAGTTAACATCCCCCGACACACCTTCAAACATGTTGTCTAAGAACAAACAGTGAAACTTGGCCAACAATGCA